>NW_007074623.1:199383-231401 GCF_000164805.1 Carlito syrichta | reverse complement strand
CAGACGCCCGCGATCGGTTGGCGCTTTTGTCCGGCAGGGCGCCTAAGCCGAAGGCGTGACCTGGAGGGAACCCGGGGCGAGGCTTTCCCCCGAATATCCTCGGGGTGTCCAGAGGATATTCGAGACATTCACCCCCCCAGCCAGCCCCGGGCGGGGGGGTTCGGGGGTGGCATCAGCCAGCTCCCCTCGCCACTCCGCAGTCCGGCTGCCCCGGTCCAGAGCATCCCGAATGGAAGGGAACGGCGTCAGACGGGGAAGGGCACCAGGTCTGAGGCTCGCTGCAGGTGATCTGGGACAAGTCTATTTCTTCCTTCCTTCAACTGATGGAGCACCTAATATGTGCCAGGCCTTGGCGGTAAAATATGGTCTCTGCCGAGGCAAAAGAACCATCTAGCTAATAATCCCTCCTGCACATCACTATGAGGTTGAAATGAGTTAAGGTATGAAAACATTGGGAGCAGTGTTTTAATCTCCGCTGGTTGGTTAACCCTCCTCAAGCAGATCCCAGTAAGCCACTTTCTAGCGCTTCCACTCCCCCTACCACAGCAGCGGGGTGGACTCTAGGAGGAGCCTGGCAGAATGGTCCCAGCGATAGCTCCAGGACTGTGCAAGCAAGCTCAGATCACTGGTTGCCATCACTATCAATTCCCTGTCTATGTCTTTGAGGAACACCACTGGTCCAGGTCAGCCTCCTCTGATATGGGCAGGGGTAGAGAAGAGGCCCTTGCTTGGGAGGGGACAGCCCAAGTCCTCAAGGACTCTTCCCCTTGGAGATCTGCCACAAGTGATTTTTGTCACCTTCTCCCTGGCCTCTGGGGCACAGTCCCCTTTAACAATCTGGTCAAGAGTGGACTCAGCCTGTTCCCTCCATCCCCAAAGGTCCTCTGAGGCCAGGACACAGGGTCCAAAAGAGGCTACGCCAGACACAAGGTAACCAGCATCGCAGGAATCTGACTTTAGCAACAGGTTGGCTCTTGGCCCAAGCCTGCCCTGCGTCAAGACACCCCCTGCAAGGCAGAGCCACAGTCCTGCCAGGCATGGCTAGCCTGTCTCTAATAATCCTCTTCCTGATAGGACTTGGAGGTTTGCAGACCTGCACTTGCCATTTGGCTTTCCGGAAGTTTACTGTCCCTTTCTCACAGTGGCAGATGTCAGGGCCAGACTCATCCTTGTAGGCCCGGTTCGTACAGTTTCACACCTTCATCACTGACTCCCTTCACTCACTGCTTCCTCTTCTATCTCTCTCTCCTGACCTGACAGGTTCTGAGACCTTCTTCCCATTAGCAGTGGGCCCTGGCTGGGATGGTGTTCCAGCTGCTCTCATTTAAGGGACTTCACTTCCTTGGTTCTCCATGGGCCTCAGAGTCTGCAGCCCCATCCCAGGTCCCTTCTGAGCAGCCTTACTTCTCCACACGGGCTATTTTCTGAGGATTCTCTTCTGGAGCTGGGGCCCACCACCCTGTAGCATTTCTTAGGATCTGATGCTTGGCCCTGACCCCGTGAGTATCGCCTCTATGCAGCCTGTCACTCCACTGAAGTGCTCCCCACTGCACCTTCTCCTCAGCTCTGCAACCTGTTGCTTCCTACACCCACAAACTACACCTCTTTCCCTCCTTGGAGTTGGGTGCACTACCCACCATTTCAGTCCTCTGTTGGAGCCCCGGCCCCTGCCCTTCCAGTGGATGAGGACAGAGCTCTGCATAACTGGAGCACTGGCCACCCCAGAGGTGTTAGCTAGGTCTGTCTCCCTCCTTGGAGGGAGGCTAGAAAATGGGCAGGAATGGCTGGGCATGGTGGCTCATGCCTATAATCCCAGCAGTTTGGGAGGCCAAGGTGAGAGGATTGCCTGAACCCACAGGTTCGAAACCAGCCCGGGCAACTTGGCGAGACCTCATCTCTACAATAAATCAAAAAATTAGCCGGGCATGGTGGCGCATGCCTGCAGTTCCAGCTACTTGGAAGGCTGAGATGGAAGGATAGCCTGAGCCCAGCAGGTCGAGGCTGCAGTGGCTGGGAGCATACCACTGCCCTACAGCCTAAGTGACAGAGTGAGACTCCAACTCAAAAGAAAACAAAAGAAGATGGGCAGGAAGCCAGATTTTCCTGCCATCCTACATGCCCTTCTTGCCAGGATATAGGCAAATCCTTAGAGCTCCTGCTTTTGTAAACCAAGGGCCAAGCGGCCTCCTCCCCTTGACTTTGGGTTTGACTGGCACCCCCAGCAGAGCAGCTGCTTCAGACCATCTCTCCCTCTTCTGAGGTGGGCTGTATGGAGGGACTCCACTACTCTATCTTCTCATCCTCTTGTAAGAGTGTTGGTGGGACCTGTGTCCTTACACAGGGGCCAAAGACCTGAGAACACACTTCTTTCTCAGAGGTCTGTGGGAGGTGGAGTCTGGATTATATATGAATTTATTTATTTTAGCACCCCTCCCATCCCCATGCATACACAGAAAATCTCTCACTTTGCTCAAGCAACTGTCCTATTAACAGCATGCTTGGCCAGGTGCAGTGGCTCATGCCTATAATCCCAGCACTTTGGGAAGCTGAGGTGAGAGGACTGCCTGAACCCGCAGGTTCAAGGCCAATCTGGGTACCTTGGTAAGACCTCATCTCTACAATAAATCAAAAAAATTAGCTGGGCATGGAGGCACGTGCCTGTAGTTACAGCTACTTGGAAGGCTGAGGGAAGAATCACCTGAACCCAGCTGGTCGAGGCTGCAGTGGCTGGGAGCCACGGCCCTCCAGCCTGGGCGACAGAGTGAGGCTCCAACTCAAAAAAATAAAATAAATAAAATAAATAAAAAATAGCATGCTTGGGGCAGATTATTACTCATTCTGCCTTTTTTTTTTTTTTGAGTTGGAGTCTCACTCTGTTGCCCAGGCTGGAGTGCAGTGGCTTGATCAAGCTCACCATACTCTTGACTTCCTGGGCTCAGGTGATCATTCCACCTCAGCCTCCTGAGTAGCTGGAACTACAGGCATGTGCCATCACACCCAACTGATTCTTTTTTTTTTTTTTTTTGTAAAGATGAGGTCTTGCTATGATGCCTAAGCTGGTCTTGAACTCCTGGACTCAAGTGATCCTCCAGCCTCAGCCTCCCAAAGTGCTGGGATTACAGGTGTGAGCCACTGTGCTGGGTCCATTCTGGCTCTTAAAACACTTAATTTAGCAGCTTATTTGCTGGAACAATTAGTGAATTGCATAGCAAGAATGGAGGGTGAGCTGGTCAGAGATTTCCTCCACTGAATTTAAAATGTTTACACTGACCCACTAAATGCTTCTGAGCTGTGACAGACTGAAAGACTATGGCTCTGTCTGCCTTGGATCAAATGCAAAGTGAAAAGTGAAATAAAACAAATAGAGTCAACATTCATCAAGTGTTTCCATGAGACAGATACTGGCCGGGGTGTTATTTCTTCAATCTTTGTCAGAACCCTACAAGGTAAGTGCTATTACTTATTCTCCCTTCAACAATTGAGAAAACTGAGAACCAGAGACAATGTGCCTAGGGTCACCCAGCTGGTAAGCTGAACTTAGAACTGGTGTCTCAGAAGGTTTTTTAGCAGTTTTATGAGGCAATGTCATTGGTTAGCATATAAATTAGCATAATTCCCTAGCTCCTAAAACACCCCGTCCCTCGTTTCAGGTCGTCATGCTCACTAACACCAGGAGTTGATTGCGGTGTCTGGTATGAGAAGTGAGAAGGAACTGCCTGAAGGTGGACAATAAGGAAAGATTAATTTGGGAAAGGCCCATAAAAGGAAGCCACCATGTGCTCATCATGTGCAAATCATGTGTGACTCTGCCAGGTGGTGATGCTCCAGCCCATCACCTCTCATGAGCTAGTACCTCGGTGGGCTTGACATCAGCAACACTTCCAGAAGGGATTTTATTTTTTTAGAGACAGGGTCTTGCTCTGTTGCCTCGTCTGGAGTGCAGTGGCACACTCCAGCTCACTGCAGCTTCAACCTCTGGGGCTGCAGGACCTCCCGCCTCAGTCTCCCAAGCAGCTGGGGCTACAGGCCTGTGCCACCATGCCCAGCTATTTTAAAAACCTTTTGTTTGTTTTTTTGTTGAGATGGAGTCTTGTTATCCTGTCCTAGCTTGTCTCAATCTGTTGACCTCAAGTGATCCTCCTGCCTTGGTCTCCCAAAGTGCTGGAATGACAGGTGTGAGCCATCACACTTGGCCCTGAACGAAAGGTGGGATGGGTTTGCTGCCGAAGTTACAGAGAGGAACCAGCTAAGTGGGCCTGTCCCACTGGGAGGAAAAGAGACAGATGTTGTTGGCAAAAATAAACAAGAAAGGAGAAAAGGTAAGAATGTTCCCAGAAAGATCTGGTAAGATCTCCTTGACCAACTTCTATGGAGATTGCTATTTTGAGGGGGTCAGGATTGAACCTGTGTCATGCAGTACGTGAGACGTAGCCCTGGCCTTTTCCAGGTGAGAGCTTCACTTATGCTACCTACGTCTGTGGAGTGCCTTCTACATGCCAGAGCTACATTGGTTCCCTGGACCTTCAAAGACAAATCCTGCTCTCAGGGAGCTCTCAGGTTAGTGGGAGGCAGAATGTCAGATGAAGGTCAGCAAGGAGACCCTGGAGCTGAGCTATCTGCCTTTAGACCCAGGCTCCACTAGTTCCTGCTATGTCACCATGAGTAGGTTACATGCTTTCCTGTTTGCTCATGTGAAGTGATATTTACCTCACAAAAGTAGTGAAGAAATGTATAAAATGAATGGTTGTAAAAGTGTTTAGCACAATGCCTGGCACATGGTAAGCATTTAAAAAATGATTGTTTCTGGTGGGAATGGTGGCTCAGGCCTGTAATCCCAGCACTTTGAGAAGCCAAGGTGGGAGGATTCCTTAAGCTCAGGAATTTGAGACCAGTCTGGGCAACCTAGTGAGACTGTTTCTACAGAAAATTTAAAAAAAAAGCACGGCCTGGTGATGTGTGTCTGCAGTCCCAGTTACTTGGGAGACTGAAGTGGGAGGCTCATTAAACCCAGGAGTTTAAGGCTGCAGTGAGCTATGATTGGGCCATTGTACTCGAGCCTGGGCAACAGGGCAAGACCCTACCTCTAAAAAAAAAAAAAAAAAAAAACAACCACTGGCCGAGTGCAGTGGCTCACATCTATAATCCCAGCACTTGGGAGGCAGAGGTGAGAGGACTGCATGAGACCACGAGCCTGGGTAGACCTCATCTCTACAATGAATCAAAAAATTAGCCGGGCGTGGTGGCGCGTGCCTGTAGTTCCAGCAACTTGGAAGGCTGAGGCAGAGGGATTTCCTGAGCCCAGCAGGTCGAGGCTGCAGTGACTGTGAGCATACCACTGCTCTCCAGCCTGGGCGACAGAGTGAGATTCCAAGTCATTAAAAAAAAAAAAAACCCCAAAAAAACCACCTTGAGACTTTGGTCAGGGTGGGAGGCAGTCTGAATGGGCATTGTGAAAATGTTCCCCAGATGATCTGGATATGCCATTCACTCCTCACCCACCAGAAAACCACTAACTGTCTTGAAGAGTCATTTTTTTAAATATAAAAATTACATTTCATAAAACTTGGAAAATGGAAAAAAGAACCACCCATTATCCCAACACCCCAACACACTCGTCATTAGTATTTGGTGCCCCCCATCTTTATTCCTAATGCATCTTGTTGTCATTGTTTTGAGGTTTTAATCACAGTGCATGTGGTACTTCGTCTTTTGCATTTTTGCCTTAATATGCAATCATAGGCATTTGTACTATATTGCTTTCATAATAGAGTTTGGTTTTAAAGTTTAAAAAAAAACCCTTTTCCTATTTAAACAGAAATAGTCTTCTTTTAAGACACGGAAATAGCTGGGCTCGGTGGCTCAGCCTGTAATCCTGTGCCTTGGGAGGCTGAGGTGAGTGAATTGCCTGAGCACGCGGGTTCGAGACCCACCTGGGCAACTTGGCCGAGACCTCATCTCTACAATAAATCAAAAAAATGAGCCGGGCGTGGTAGCGCGCGCCTGTAGTTCCAGCTACTTGGAAGACTGAGGCGGAAGGATCGCCGGAGCCCAACAGGTCGAGGCTGCGGTGGCCGGGAGCATGCCACTGCACTCCAGTCTGGGTGACAGAGTGAGACTCCAACTCAAAAAAAAAAAAAAAAAAAAAGACATGGAAATAAGCTGAGGCGAGAGGACTGCCTGAGCCCACAGGTTTGAGACCAGCTTGGGCAACATGGCGAGACCTCGTCTCTACAATTAATTTTTTTTAAAAAGTAGCTGGGTGTGGTGGTACATGCCTGTAGTTCCAGCTACTTGGAAAGTTGAGGCAGAAGGATCCCCTGAGCCCAGCAGATTGAGGTTGTGGTGGCCGTGAGTGTGCCACTGCACTCCAGCCTGGGCAAGAGTGAGACTCCAACTAAAAAAAACAAACAAACAAAAAAAATAGAGCATGGAAATAGTTCAAGTTCTCTTTTTATTTATTTTTTAAACTTTGAATCATTTACATCAAAGTTCATGTTCTCTCTTTTCTCTAATTTTTATTTTTATATAGAGACCAGTTATTCCTATGTTGCTCAGGCTCCAGTCTTTTTTTTTTTTTTGCACTAGTAAAAAAGAACCAGCTGGATGCAGTGGCTCATGCCTATAATCCCAGCACTGTGGGAGGTCAAGGCGAGAGGATTACCTGAGCCCAGGGGTTTGAGACCAGCCTGGGCAAACTTGCAAGACCTCATCTCTACAATAAATCAAAATTAGCTGGGTGTGATGGTGCATGCCTATGGTTCTAGTTACTTGGAAGGCTGAGATGGGAGGATCATCTGAGTCCAGCAGGTCGAGGCTGTGGCGGCTGTGAGAGTGCCACTGCACTCCAGCCTGGGCTTCAGAATGAGACTCCAGCTCAAAAAAAAAAAAAAAACCCTAAAATAAACAAACAAACAAAAACAGAACCGGTAGAGACTCTGATCTTGAACCCCTGGGCTCAAGGGATTCTCCTGCCTTGGCCTCCCAAAGTGCTAGGATTATAAGCGTGAGCCACCCTGCCCAGCCTCGTTGTTCTCTTTTAAAGTCACAATCACGGTGGGGCTCAGTGGCTCAGCCTGTAATCCCAGCACTCTGGGAGGCCGAGGTGAGTGGCCTGAGTCCACAGGTTTGAGACCAGCCCGGGTAACTTGGCGAGACTTTGTCTCTACGATAAGTAAATAAATAATTAGCCGGGCATGGTAGCGCATGCCTGTAGTTCCTGCTACTTGGAAGGCTGAAGCAGAAGGATCGCCTGAGCCAGGCAGGTCGAGGCTGTGGTGCCCGTGAACATGCGACTGCACTCCAGACTGGGTGACAGAGTGAGGCTCCAATTAAAAAAAATAAAATAAAGTTACAGTAGGTTACAATCCACTTTTTCACTTAATATGTTTCCATGTCAGTACATACAGACATACATAATTGTTTTTAATCACTGAACAGATTTATATCACATTTATGTAGCTAATCAACTATTGCCGGCTATTTGTTTTCTGTGTGTGTATGCTGTGTATTTTTCCATTATGTGAACTGACCATAATTTCCTTAACCATTTAGCTATTTTTGGATAAATAGTTTTTCTTCTTTTGTTTTTTCTGTAATAAATAACAATGCATTGAAAATCTTCAGGCATCTGGCTTTCCCCATATTTTGAATAATTTCCTGGAGTGGAAGTATTGGGTCAAAGGGCAGGGATATTTTATGATTTTTTTTTTTTGAGTTGGCATCTTACTCTGTTGCCCAGGCTGGAGTGCAATGATATGCTCACGGCCACCCCAGCATCAATCTGCTGGGCTTCAGTGATCTTTCCGCTTCAGCCTTCCAAGTAGCTGGAACCACAGGCATGTACCACCATACCTGGCCAATTTTTCTTGATTTATTTTAGAGATAAGGTCTTGCCAAGTTGCCCAGGCTGGTCTCTAACCCATGGGCTCAGGTAATCTTCTCACCTCAGCTTCCCAAAGTGCTGGGATTATAGGACTAAGCCACCGTGCCCAGCATATTTTTTATGATTCTTGATTTGTAACTCCAAGCTGCCTTCTTAAAGCGTTCTTGTGCCAATCCAGATACTTCAGCAATGTGTTGGTACCAGGTTCCCACCTTCCACCCTATGACCCAAAGCCAAAGGTGGTTAGAGGAGAAGAGGATATTCTCCCTAAGAAGCTAGTAGCAAAAGAGATGTTTATATGAACAAAAAGGGACAGGACAGAGAAGAAGAGGGGAGAGTGAACACAGGGAACGGAAAGAAAGAGAAAAAGAAAGACATAATCAGAAATGACCATTTTTGCCAGAATTTTTTTTTTTTTTCTGATTGGAAAACTAATACTCCTTGTAAAAATCCAAGCTTTAGCCGGCCCGATGGCTTAGCCTATAATCCCACACCTTTGGGAGGCTTAGGTGAGTGGATTGCCTGAGCCCGCGGGTTCGAGACCTGCCCGGGCAACTTGGCGAGACCTCATCTCTACAATAAATCAAAATGAGCCGGGCGTGATAGCGCACGCCTGTAGTTCCAGCTACTTGGAAGGCTGAGGCGGAAGGATCGCCGGAGCCCAGCAGGTCGAGGCTGCGGTGGCCGGAGCGGCCACTGCACTCCAGTCTGGGTGACAGAGTGAGACTCCAACTCAAAAAAGAAACAAACAAACAAAAAAACCCCAAGCTTTTCCATAAATGTTTAAAGCCCTCTTCTGGTGACAGCCTCTGCTAACAGTTTAGGAATGCTTTCCCAGATTATTTCTTACACAAATACTAATGTATAACTTTTTGTTTTTCAAGAAACAGCTTCATGCTATATACACCACTGTGCAACTTTCCCACTGTGAATAAGTCTAAGGCATCTTTAGGACAAATATGTGAAGTGTGCAGATAATTTTTAGTTTAAATATCTAATTAGAATAGAATGAGAAGCCATATTGCCCATTTCCCCTGCCAGCCTTCTCTGGACGCCAGTTTCGGGAAGTCCTTCAGCTGCCTCTGTTTCCCTTTTTCGGTCAAAGGTATCCCCAGGGGACTTGCTGGTGCTTAGAGCTTGGTTAACCCCAGATGGTCTGTGGGTTCTCTGCTGGGAGACCAGAAGCCAAGGGTGAAGACAGGTATCTGCCCACAGTCCTCTGGGGGCCTCAATTGTGACCCCCTTGCCCGCCACTCCCAGCACTTGGGTGCCTAAGGATTAACCACTGCTGCAAAACCTCACGTCCAGGAAGAACTTCCAGCTCCTTGGGGCAAGACTGGCCTGGCGTTCCTATCTTTGTTGCTCGTCTCCTCAGGTGCAGCCCCCACCGCCAAAGTGACCGCCGGCCATTCCAAGTTCTCTTTCCCCAGCCTACCTGGGTTCAGGTGGTCCCACACCTGGTCCAGGGTGTAACCCTCACGTGAGGCCTGCAAGCTCCGGGCGCCCAGCCTGACTCAGTCTCTGTAGAACCCTTTGCAGCCCCCGTGACTCAGTTTCTCCATTTGCTCACGCGGGCCAACGGCGTGAGCCACCTGAAAGGAATGCGGAGGCAGCTTCCGACAGCCTTCCTGCAGTGCATGCTCTCAGGAGGGGCCCTAGAGACAGGGGTTTACGCTGCCCAGAGCGCTCCTTCTGGGCGTGCCCTGCACTGACTGGCCTTGGGACTGAATCCGTGATGCCTGGGGTGGCAGTGACTGAGCCAGATGCGCGGTCAGGACTGTTGGGAAGACACCGCCTGGGACCCGCCCGCCGTGGCTCCTCCGGTGCCAGGCCATGAAGAGGCTGCCAGGGAGACGCCTGGGGCCTGCGTCCGTGCCCGGCCGGTGCCCACGGCCCGTCGCCTGACGCAATCCGAGGCGCCCTTGCTGCATGTCGGCGCTTGGAGAAACCTCCCTCGTCGTTGCATCACTCCTGCCAGGTTTGCTACAGAGGTGGAGCCGAGCCAATCAGCGGGCGCGCTGAGCCCGGGGCTGGCAGCTCAGCCACCCACTCAGAATGCGGCGCGGTTAAGGGAGAGGCAAAGTTATTGGTCAAAAAGGTATTTGCCCCGCCCCAATCGCCGCGGCCGCTGGCCGCGGTGGGCGGGGTTTCCCGGCCAGAGGGTTTAAAAGGCGCCTCCGGAGGGTTTGCTCAGCTGGAGCGACCGAGCGGTGCCAGGCCAGGTGTGCGCGTCCGTCGGTCCTTCCGTGCTCACGCCGGAGACCAGCTCCGGAGGCCGCCTGGGCCCATCCCTGCGCCCGGCACCATGAAGCAGGAGTCTGCATCCTTGAACACCCCGCCCCCCTCGCCGTCCCCTGCGCAGTCCGCACATCCTTCCCGAGACGACGGCGACCCCCAAGCGCTGTGGATTTTCGGGTACGGCTCCCTAGTGTGGAGGCCCGACTTCGCCTACAGCGACAGCCGTGTGGGCTTCGTGCGCGGCTACAGCCGCCGTTTCTGGCAGGGAGACACCTTCCATCGGGGCAGCGACAAGATGGTGAGCATCAGACCGTGCCCAGGGGACCGAGGGAGTAGGGGCAGGATAGTGGGCGCCAGTGCTCTGGAATGTCCAGGGCACTCTGGGTCGATGGAGGGAAATGTGTAAGCCTGTGTCTAGGGCTTGTGGCTTAAATGTATGTGCCCAGTGGGTTGGTGTATTGGCTAGAGTCTGTGAACCTGTGGATTCCTGCGTTTATTTACAATCTGGCGCCAGGTGGAGGGGCCACTGCCCTGTATCTATCTGTTTTTCCTGCGTCCATGCATACATCACTCCTCTGTGTCTTTCTCCATATGGGACTCTGAGCACACAGACTAGGGCTGTCTGAGGCCTGGGCCAGTGGAGTTGATAAGGCTTTCTTTGCACTGATGGCAGAGCTTATTTCTAACTTGTCTTTTTTCAAAATCTTTCTCCCCCTCCCTAGCCTGGCCGTGTGGTGACCCTCCTTGAAGATCATGAGGTAAGTGCCTGAGTCAAGAAATGGACCAATGTAATCCAGGATGCAGACAGACAGCTCGTAGGCCCTGGGTTGTAGACTAGGTCTCATGCTTCTCTGGCAGAGCAGACGCATGCTCGAGCTCCATGCTTCTCGCATGAGGATCTTGTTAAAATGCAGATTTTGGCCAGACAGGTGGCTCTAGCCTGTAACCCCAGCACTTTGGGAGGCCGAGGTGAGGGAATTGCCTGAGCCCACGGGTTCCAGAACAGCCTGGGCAAATTGGCGAGACCTCATTTCTACAATAAATCAAAAAAATTAGCCGAGCATGGTAGCGTGCACCAGCAGGTCTGGCTTCTTGGAAGGCTGAGGCTGAAGGATCGCTGGTGCCCAGCAGGTCGATGCTGGAGTGGCTGTGAGCGTGCCGCTGCACTCCAGCCTGGGTGACGGAATGAGACTCCAACTCAAAAAGAAAAAAAAAATGCAGATTTTAATTAAGTAGGAGTAAAATGGGGCGTTCTTAACAGGCTTACAGATGATACCACTGGTTCCTGGGCCACATTTTGAGTAGGAATCCTGTCCTCCCTGGGACCAGACTACCTTGTCAACCCTTCTTAAGGAAGGGGGAGTAAGGGTTTCAGGTCTTGCTGCCAGCTGGCTTGTCAGTCGGCCACCCACTTCCCTTACAGGGCACAATCCTCGGGTGGGGGTAGCATTCTAGGAAGGGGAGGGAACAGCGAGGAGCTATCATGACTGACCCCAGGTGTCCCTATTTATTCCTAGGGCTGCACTTGGGGCGTGGCATACCAGGTGCGAGATGAGCAGGTAAGCGAGGCCCTGAAGTACCTGAATGTGCGGGAGGCAGTGCTTGGCGGCTATGACACCAAGGAAGTCACCTTCTATCCCCAAGATGCCCCTGACCAACCACTCAAGGCATTGGCTTACGTGGCCACCCCACAGAACCCTGGCTACCTGGGCCCTGCGCCCGAGGAGGCCATTGCTACGCAGATCCTGGCCTGCCGGGGCTTCTCTGGCCACAACCTCGAGTACTTGCTGCGTCTGGCAGACTTCATGCAGCTCTGTGGGCCTCAGGCACAGGACGAGCACCTGGCAGCCATCGTGGACGCTGTGGGTACCATGCTGCCCTGCTTCTGCCCCACCGAGCGGGCCCTGGCTCTGGTCTGAAGGGCTGAGCTCCTGTGGAGAGTGCCCATGTGGACATCAGGGCCAGACGCCCACTGCAGCGTACAATACAGACTTGAGACAGCCCCCTGAAAGGACATGGTGGGTGGCTGGGGCTTCTCTAGCTGAGCCCCCGCCTCTGCCTGTCTGCCAACCTCCAGCTCTCCTGCTTGGCACTGACTTACTACTTGAAACTTATTTATTGCACCATGTTGGTGTGGTGGGCAGGGTGGGGGGCCTGCCCTGGACACAGGGGCCCTGCTGAGCAGCGGCCCCGCCCCTGGCACCTGACCAGATTCCCCCCAGTGCTGCTGCTAACTCCACACCACCCAGGCCTCCATCTTCCCAAGGAGTCTCCGAGAGCCTTGATCCTCTCTGCCCACTAGACCAACCATTCCATAGCCCCGGAAGTTCCACCCGCCAAAGGCCCCAGCATGCCGGACGAGGGACAGCAGGGGGTGAGGAGGGAGCCCCACAAGGACTGGGGCTCCCGGCAACCCTGCTCCTTCACCAGTTCCCCAGGGTGGAGCTGGATCCCGTACCTGGATGCAACTACTGAGACGGCCTGGGCCTCTTACCCATTTGGTTTTGTTTCCCCGTCCCTCTGTCTGTCTGCCTGCTTGTCTGTCTGCGCCACTCTTGTCTGTCTGTTGGTCTCTTCCTGGGAAGCTCATCACTACAGGCCTTGACACCTTCCCTGTGTGTCCCACACTGTTACCCATAAACCGATCTCTTTATCTGTGCTGTGCTGGAATGTGGTTCTTTCTTAGATGGGGGCTGGGGTGAGCAAGAGGGCGAAGCCCTGCAAAGCACCTCGAGGGAAAAGGGTTCCCTCTTCCTCTCTTTCCCTCTGTCTCAGTGAGGGGCAGCTGAGCAGGCAGCACCACCAAGTTACATCACTTTCATGGGTATACTTCATGTCCTAGTGCATGCAAATAATGCCCCCTGAGTTGTGCAGAATTCAGTTCATGCAGCTCTACTTGGCAGTGTTGTAAGCATAGTTCTTGCTACCAACCTGGGACGCGTGTCTCCTCCTCTCCAGCTGCAGGGTCAGCTGCTGCCTCCTGATAACAGAGCTAGAGCCCTGGCTTCCTCCGAAAGGGGCATGTGGGTTAGGGTAAGGTGATGACCACTTCTGGGGCAAAGTTGTCAGCAAGGACCTGTGGCCTGGAGGACCTGTGTCCTGTTGGACCTGTGTCCTGTTGCCTCCTGGAGCTATGGTGTTGGTTGTGCCCTCTCCATGACCCTGACCTGCCAGGACTCTCGCCCATACTGGAATGAGTTTCCAGGGTGCCCAGGCTGCTGCTTGTTCACACCTGCCTGTCCCTGGATGCTTCGCCTGCCCTGGCCCTTGGGAGCAGATCACAGCTCTAAGATCTCAGCCTGGCCCTGAGCTCCTGAGGCTCCCTTTGGTGCCACTGGACTCCTGGACCTGCAGAACAGGCACTAGGCCCTTCCTCACTAGCTGTGTGACCTTGGGAGAAGTACTCAGCCCTCTGTATCAGTTTACTCTCTATGAGGGGATAATACCCAGGGGACAATGGGTGGGGACAGACAGGCTGTGTGGTGTGTGTTGCTGCTGCTCTTGTAACTGGTGCCCTGGATTGGTCTGGGTGTCCCCTGCAGGGTCAACTTTGACCAACTTGGGCAGCCATTGTCCTGGGGAGGGTGCCACAGCTGGGTTGTGTGCTCATGTCTTGGCGGCCTCGTTTCTTGGCCATTGATGGGAAGACTGTGGAGTCCAGCCAGGTCCTTCTGGGAGCCTGGTCAGGACAACACAACAGGAGGAGGCAGTGGGGGGCAGGGAGCCCGGAGTAGCCACCTCCTGGGTCAGGGTAGCACCAGAGAGCAGAAGCAGAGCCCTGCTCTATACCGGGAATTGAAGGAGAGTGGGGTGGGCTGCTTGCCAGCTGCAGTGAGGGGCTCATATTCTTCAAGCCCCGCACTCAGCAAGTATTTACTAAGCTTCCGCCATGTGCCAGGCACTGATCTAGGCATGGGGGTACAGCAGCAAAGAAATCCTCAAGGGACCTGGAGTCTAGAAGCTGACGGTGACCATTCGGCACAAAATAGGGCCCTGAGCACCTAGAAAGGGTCCCTGACTTGAGTGGGGCAGTCAGGGAACAGCAGGCTCCGGTGAAGGAGGCAAGGTCAGACCAGCTGAAACAGTGGCGTAGGGGAGGGGACATGAGCTGGACAGGTGGCCTCAGGGGCTGCATTGTGTGGGGGTGGTATTCCTCCAAGGTCAGTGGGGTCTTTTGGTGGGTTTTGAGCCGCGCAGAGATGAGCTTAAGAGGGAACACTGGCTGCTGTGGGCGACTGGAGGAGGAAGGCCAGAGAGAGGCCACAAGGAGGTTAAAGGGGCCCAAGCCGAGGCGAGGCCGTGGGAGTGGACAGGGGAGTGGACTGGACAGCTCTTTAGGGGTGAGGTCCACAGAGCTCAGTGGCTGGTTGGATGAGCAGAGGTGGGGAGGGTAGTCAGGAGGGCCAAGGCTTTGAGGATGGTGGCAACTCTGGAAAGGATGCGGGAGAGCTCCCTAGGGTTAAGCTGGGGGTGCCTGTGGTTAGGGCAGTGACACCCATGGGGCGTTTAGGGCAGCTGGATATGTTGGTGTGGGACTCGGGAGGGAAATCTGGGCACCATCCACATAGAGACAGCGCTTGAAGGCCTGGGAGGGGGGAGACAAGAGGACAGGACTGGGACATGCCTGAGTCCCCCAGCCCTGGAGTCAAGCCACTGGAGGGGTAGGAGGAAAACCAGGAGACAGCGGTGTCCAGAAAGCCAGGGGGGAAGGTGTTTCTAGGAGGTGTTCAACGTTGCCATGCTGCCGAGATGTCAAGGGAAACAAGGCAAGAGGAGTGTCCATCGGAGGAGATGCCGGGGGGTCCTCGATGGCCTGTCAGTGAGAGCAGTTTCAGGAACAGTGGTAGGAAGCCACCAGCCAGTGGGAGGGGGCAGCCAGTTCTCTGCAAGTGTGGCTGATTAGAAGAGAGGGAAGTCACCAGGCTCGGTGGCTCAGCCTGTAATTCCAGCACTTTGGGAGGCCGAGGCGAGTGGATTGCCTGAGCCTGTGGGTTCGAAACCCATCCAGGCAACTTGGTGAGACCTCGTCTCTACAGTAAACCAAAAAACTAGCTGGGCATGGTAGCACACGCCTGTAGTTCCGGCTACTCGGAAGGCTGAGGTGGAAGGATCGCCGGAACCCAGTAGGTTGAGGCTGCGGTGGCCGGGAGTGGCCACCACACTCCAGTCTGGGCGACAGAGTGAGACTCCAACTCAAAAAAAAAAAAAAAAAGAGTGGGAAACAGAATGGTGACTGAGGGCATGGGGATCTCTTTAAAAATGAGAAATTGTGGAGGACCCCAAGAGCTCTTATTTATGTGGGATATAGTTATTGACATTTACTGTATGCATTTACTGAAATTGAGAAGTTTAAAACATCATTAAACTATTTATAAATGTATTTTTCATTTTTAGAGACAGGGTCTCACTCTATCACCCAGGCTGGATTGCAGCAGTATAATCATAGCTCACTGCAGCCTTGAACTCTGGGACTCAAGCCATCCTCCTGTCTCAGCCTCCCATGCAGCTGGGACTACAGGTGTGTGCCACCAAACCCAGCTGTTTTTTTTCTCCTTTTTTTTTTTGAGTCAGAGTCTCACTCTGTCACCCAGGCTGTAGTGCAGTGACACGCTCACAGCTACCACAGCCACCACAGCCTCAACATGTTGGGCTCAGGTGATCCTGCCACCTTAGCCTCCCGAGTAGCTAGGACTACAGGCATGCACTACCACTCCTGGTTAGCTATTTTGTTTTTTGTTTTTGTTTTTTTTAAGTCAGGGTCTCGCTCAGTAATGCAGGCTAGAGTACAGTGGCATGATTACAGCTCACCGCAGCCTCGACTTCCTGGGATCAAGTGATCCTCCTGCCTTAGCCTTCTATAGAGCTGGGACTGACTATAGGCACACGCTACCATGTCTGGCTAATTTATTTATTTATCTGCCTGTAGAGTTGAGGTCTTGCTGTGTTGCCTGCACTGATCTCAAACTCCTAGTCTCAAGTCATTCTCCTGCCTACACCTCCCACAGTGCTGGGATTAGCCAGCTAATTTTTTTTTCTTTTAGAGATGGAGGGGGGTCTCACCATGTTGCCCAGGCCAGTCTTGGACTCTTGGGCTTGAGAGAACCTCCCGCCTCAGCCTCGCTAGTTAAATTCAAAATAAAAAATCAGGCACAATGGTGCACACCTATGGTCTCAGTTACTTGGGAAGCTGAGAAGGGAGGATCGCCTGAGCCCTAGAGTTCAAATCTAGCCTAGACAACCTAGTGAGGCCCTGTCTCTAATAACAATAATAATGATAAGCCTATTACATCTTAATTTTTTTTTCCGAGTAAGAGTCTCACCCTGAAGCCCAGGCTGGAGTGCAGTGGCGTGCTCACAGCCACCAGAGTCTTGATCTGCGGGGCTCACGTGATCCTTCTGCCTCAGCCTCCCAAGTAGCTGGAAACACAGGCATGTGCCACCATGCCCAGTTAATTTTTTTTTTAATTTATTGTAGAGACAAGGTGTCACTAAGTTTCCCAGGCTGGTCTTGAACCCCTGGGCTCAAGCAATCCTCTCACCTTGGCCTCCCAAAGTGCTGGGATTACAAGTGTGAGCCACTGTGCCTGGCCAACAAATTTTTTTTTTTTTTTGAGTTGGAGTCTCCCTCGGTTGCCCAGACTGGAGTGCAGTGGCCGCTCCTGGCCACCGCAGCCTTGACCTGCTGGGCTCCGGCGATCCTTCCGCCTCAGCCTTCCGAGTAGCCGGAATTACAGGCATGCGCCACCATGCCCCGCTGATTTTTCTATTTATTGTAGAGATGAGGTCTCCCTGCCCAGGCGGGTCTCGAACCCTCAGGCTCAGGCAATCCACTCACCTCAGCCTCCCAAAGGCGCGGGATTACAGGCTGAGCCACCGAGCCCGGCTAACAAATTTTTTAAAGAAAAATAATTGTATTTCCCCAAACAGTGGAAAGTATGGCATTTTTTTATTTTTAAATTCATTTTTTTTTTTTAGTTGGGGTTTCACTGTGTTGCCCAGGCTGGAGGGCAGTGGCACAATCACTGTTCACCACAACCTTGACCTCCTGGGCTCAGGTGATCCCTCTACCACAGCCTCGAGTAGCTGGGACCACAGGCATGCACCACCATGCCTGGCCAATTTTTTATTTTTTTGTAGATACAAGGTTTCACTACGTTGCCCAGGCTGGTCTCAAACTCTTGGATTCAAGCAATTCTCCCACCTTGGCCTCCCAGAGTACTGGGATTATAGGTATGAGCCACCATGCTGGGCTCGGCCCAGATTCCTAAAGGCTCTGGAAAACTCCATTGAACACTCAGGAAGAAATGAGAGTAAAAAAGACAAATAATCTCTTAGTATAATTTTCTTTTTTTCTTTTTTTTTTTTGAGTTGGAGTCTCACTCTGTCACCCAGACTAGAGGGCAGTGGCTGCTCCCGGCCACCGCAGCCTCGACCTGCTGGGCTCTGGCGATCCTTCCGCCTCAGCCTTCCAAGTAGCCGGAACTACAGGCGCGTGCTACCACATCCAGCTGATTTTTTGATTTATTGTAGAGATGAGGTCTCGCTGCCCAGGCAGGTCTCGAACCCGCGGGCTTAGGCAATCCACTCACCTCAGCCTCCCAAAGTGCTGGGATTACAGGCTGAGCCACCCAGTAGTATAATATTATTATGAAAATAATTTTGACTTTCCATACTCCCTGACAGTCTTTTGGGGACCTCCAGGGGTCTCTGGGCCATTCATTTTTTTTTTTTGTTTTGAGTTGGAATCTCACTCAGTCACCCTGGCTGGAGTGCAGTGGCACACTCACGGCCACCATAGCCTCGACCTGCTGGGCTCAGGGGATCCTTCCATCTCAGCCTTCCAAGTAGCTGGAACGACAGGCCTGCACCACCATGCCCAGGTAATTTTTCTTGATTTATTGTAGAGATGAGGTCTTGCCAAGTTGGCCAGGCTGGTCTCAAACCCATGGGCTCAGGCCATCCTCTTGCTTCTGCCTCCCAGAGTGCTGTGATTATAGGTTGGGTCATTCTTTGAAAATTCGGCATAGACGGATTACAAAAGATGTTTTTTGTTTCTGTTCTTTTTTAGTTGGGAGGGACTTGAGCAGGGTGATGGGTGCGTTCTCAGTCTTGGACTGAAGCATTAGGGAACTTCAGAGTCAGCAGGGATCTCAGAGGTCATCCTGTCCATCCATCCAGTACACAGGAAGTTAGTAGAAAGGATCACCGATTCTGTTGCTGTATATTTTTTATTTTTTTGTTTTTATTTTTTGAGTTGGAGTCTCACTCTGTCATCCAGGCTGTAGCGCAGTGGTACGGTCCCAGCCACCGCAGCCTCGACCTGCTGGGCTCGGTCGATCCTTCCCCCTCAGCCTTCCAAGTAGCTGGAACTATAGGCACTCGCCACCATGCCCGGCTAATTTTTTGATTTATTATTGTAGAGATGAGGTCTTGCCAAGTTGCCCAGGCTGGTCTTGGACCCATGGGCTCAGGCAATTCTCTCACCTCGGCCTCCCAAAGTGCTGGGATTATAGGCGTGAGCCACCGCACCAGGCCCATTGCTGTTTATTGAAGCTACAGTGGGCCAGAGCCCTTGCCTTCCAGCCGCCGGGAGGCAGACACACACAGAACCAACCTCACACCTGGCCTGGGAAAGGGTAACTCTGGAGCTCAGGCTGGGGCAAAGCTGGCCAGCTGTGAGGGGACCTTCAAGAAGCAGAAGGAATCCAACAGGTAGAAGCAGCCATTGCAGCAAGGGAGGGAGGCAAAGCAGCTGAGTGGCGGAAGTTTGGGGTGTTACCGCGGAGGTGGAAAGCACTTTAGGGTCAGATCGTAGAGGAAGTGTGGAACATTCTTTTGCAGGGAAGTTGAGTGCTGTAGTGATGTTTGTGTTTTTTCACGTGTTTTTCTTCCCACTGAAAGGTCTTTTATTTGTTTTTGTTCTTTTTGTTTGTTTTGTCTCCTTTAGAGTAGACGAGTGTTGTGTTCAGGCCTGGACTGAAGAAGGCTTGTGCTTGCAGCCAGGGAAAGATGGGCTGCAGGTGGCAAGACCTGCTGGGAGCCTGTGTGACACTCCAGGCCAAGGGCTGGCGAGGCCTGCAAAGAAAGCCAGGACCTGAGAAGGTGGTGGTGGTGACGCCTCCTGGCAGCCAGTTGGAAATGCGAGGTAAACAGAAGGGAGGGAACTGGGGGTCCCGGGATTTTGCAGAGAAGGTAGGGGGCTCTGGTCAACAGGGGACATGGACAAGGCAGGAGGATGTGGCAAACATGGGTCTGGCCTCAGTGCACATCTCTTGGGGAGAAGGGGTTCCCCAGATTACCCTCCACTGGGCTACAGGAAGGACCACATTCCTCTGGGGGCTGTTGCTCTCCTGAGTTGTCAGAGAAGCAGAGGTTGTGGGGAGAAGGACCACAAATGGGGGAGATCCCCCTACCTTTTCCCAGGCCTGGATCTGAGGAGCAATGGGCTGCTCAGAGTGTGAGTGCAACTTCAGTACCCAAGACCAGGCCAGGGGAGGCAGTGGTCACAGGGCGGCGTCCCAGAGGGTCAGAGTGGGAGCACAAGGCCCAGCCTGGTGGGATCCCAGGGTGCACTTTTACTGACATTAGGAAGTTTAAGGCCTTCCAGGTCAGTGGGGAGGTCTCTGGGGGATTCTGAGAGGGCAGAAATGTGTTTAAGAGGGAACACTAGGCCGGGCTCGGTGGCTCAGCCTATAATCCCGCGCTTTGGGAGGCCGAGGTGAGTGGATTGCCTGAGCCTGCGGGTTCGAGACCCGCCTGGGCAACTTGGCAAGACCTCATCTCTACAATAAATCAAAAAATTAGCCTGGGCGTGGTAGTGTGCTAGCCTGTAGTTCTGGCTACTTGGAAGGCTGAGGTGGCAGGATCGCCAGAGCCCAGCAGGTCGAGGCTGCGGTGGCCAGGAGTGGCCACTGCACTCCAGTCTGGGCGACAGAGTGAGACTCCAACTCAAAAAAATAAATAAATAAAAGAACACTGGTTGCTGTGTTCGATTGAAGGTGAGAGGTCAGAGGGAGGTGAGGGGCGAGGCAGTGGGAATGGACAGGGGAATGGACTGGACAGCTTGTTGTTGACTCTGTTGTCCTGGAGTAATTATTGTTTTGACTCTCAAAAGTGTCCCAGTTTGGACAGTAAATTACATGGCGGCTGCAGAGAACTGGGACTGAACAGAGTCGCTTTATTAGAGGAGCGGTGGCTTTCAGTAGGGCTTGACCAAGGCCTGCAGGAGCACTCCTGTCCTCTGCCCTTCACCCACAGCCTGGCAGCAGGGGCCCAGCTCGGGGCACAAAACCTGGGGTGGCAGCCAGGAAGGCCGCCCTCCTGGGTTCTTGCTCTTGCTGCCTGTGGAGAGGCCCCAGCAGGCCCGTCCCTCCTTGGTTCAGGCTCACCCCTGGCCTCACCCCTACCCCAGGTTCAGCCAGGTCCCCAGCCCTTCCTGGCGGCATGCTTTCTCTTCTTTTCCCACCCAGTGATCCTGCCCTCTCCTCCTCGGGGACTCTGCCCTGCGGACTGCTGGCTCTCGCCTTTTGTGCCTCTGTTCCTCTGCCTGGCATTTCCGTCCCCATTCTTGGCTGCGTTCTGGGTCCTGCTCCGCGCCGGGCCTCTCCCTGGACATATCCGCTCACCAGAAAGCTTTAGCCCCAGGGTGACCCCTGTCCCACACACCGACTCCAGCTGATTCTCACATGTCACCCAAACCAGAGTCCTGGGATCAGCCTTCTCCCTCAGACCTCACAAGTTCTGCTGCTCTTATATGACCTGAGAATTTTCTGTATCAGCCTGCACTGACATCGCCCTAGTCCTCAAGGGCTTCCCTGGGTTATGGTCATGACCTCCAGACTCATCGACCATCCCCAGTTTTGTGCCCTCTATATGAATTGTCCACATTATTTCTTTGCTATTTTCTTTTTTGTTTGTTTGTTTTTGAGCTGAAGTCTCACCCTGTTGCCCAGGCTGGAGTGCAGTGGCACGCTCACAGCCACTGCAGCCTCGACCTGCTGGGCCTCAGGTGATCCTTCTGCCTCAGCCTTCCAAGTAGCTGGAACCAAGGCATGTGCCACCATGCCCGGCTAAGTTTTTGATTTATTGTAGAAATGAGGTCTTACCATGTTGCCCAGGCTGGCTGAGAACTCCTGGGATTATAGGCGTAAACTGTCGCGCCCAGCTCTTTTTCTTTTTTTGTAGAGATGGGGAAGGGGGTCTCTCGATGTTGCCCAGGCTGGTCTCGAACTCCTGGCCTCAAAGCAATCCTCCCACCTTGGCCTCCCAAAGTGCTGGGATTACAGGGTTGAGCCACTGCACTGGCCTAATTTTTCATATAATTTAAAATGCAAATCCAACCAGGTCTCTTCCACACTGACAGCCTTTGATGACTCCTCCTGGCCCTAATGTCGCTGCGGCCTGGTCCCTGCTCTCTCCAGCCCCCTGCAACCCCTCCTCCTCATGCCATCTCTGGCCACCTCGCCTTTGCTCCCTCTGCTTTCCTGACCTGAAAGCCCTCCCAACTGCTTTGCCCCACCCTCGTATGCCCTTCGGCACTGAGCCCCAGCTGCCTGGTGCCCTTCTCAGTGCTGCCCTCGTTGCCTCTGTTTTGGCCCCACGTGTCAGATGACTTGATCTACTTGCACGTCTGTCCCTGCTAAACCGAACACCCCCGAGGGCAGGAACTGTGTACTCCAGCATGGAGCACAGCTCTGAGCCCCAGGAAGAGTTCAGGGGACACGTGAGAAATGTGGCTCCTATGGGAAATGGCCTTTCCGAATGCAACGTCACACATCACCTTGGAGGGAAAGACTCCATAAAAATCTCAATCCTGTCCAAGGGCGAGTGCCAAGAAGCCTCCCCAGGCTAATATTCAATCTGAATGCTGACGTGCAAAGCCCAGGAATGTGGGATCGGGAGCCACGGGGGCAAAGGCAGACCCAGCGTGTGCCTAACTGGAATGGCGCTGACCCACAACAGTGGCCACCATCCTGGGTGGGCCCCTTTCTTTCTCCCTTGATCTATGTGTGGGCCCCAAGTCCACGCCAGGGGAAGGGGCTGCATCTTGCTAGTTCCACCACCTGGGTGCTGAGTTGGAGGGGTGTTTGCAACTCTCTCATGGGGTATTGTTCCATGCTCACCGTCTCTCTCCCTGTCCCCACAAGACACGGTCTAATGGTACTGGTGAGTAGGAGAGGAAGGGGATCCAGGTCAGGAATGTATCCATCTGCGACTTCCCCCCTTAACCACAGTCAAAGCCTCCAACCAGCCAGGCATGGTGGCTCATGCCTGTAATCCCAGCACTTAGGGAGGCAGAGATGAGAGGACTGCCTGTGCTCACAGATTCAAGACCAGCCTGAGCAACTTGGCGAGACCTCATTTCTACAATAAACCAAAATATTAGCTGGGAATGGTGACTGGCATGTGCCTGTAGTTCCAGCTACTTGGAAAGCTGACACAGAAGGATCGCCTGAACCCAGCAGGTCGAAGCTGCGGTGGCCATGAGTGTGCCATTGCACTATAGTCTGGGTAACAGAGTGAGACTCCTAATTAAAAAAAATAAATAAATAAAAGCCTCCAAGCACAGCCCTCATGGGGCCCGGTGGTGTCCTGTGCCTGCAAAGAGGGTGGCAGGAAGGAGTTAGGGGGCTCTGGTTGGGAGGGACAGTGAGTCCATGGGTGGCAAAAGTTGATGACAAGCAGCTCACATGTGGGGTAGCTGAGGCATCTGTCCACAGGAGCAGGCCCCCACCCCTGGGGGTGTCCAGAGGAAGGGAGACCCAGCCTTCCAGCCTGAGAAACACGATACACACTGACAGATGGGAGCCGGTCATGCAGCCTCCCTGGCACGTGCAGGGCCTTCTTACCTTCTCTGTTCCCTCATCCTGAAAACTTGTTCCCTACCAGCTCCTGCCTGGCTAATCTGACTCCAGGGCTCAACTTAGATGTAACCTTCTTTGGGAAGCCTTCCCTGAACCTCCCTGCCACCAGGATCTGGCTTTGGGGCCCTGCCACACTTTGACACTGGTGCTTTTTCTCTTGCAGCCCGGAGTGCCCCATGGGCTTGTTGATTCCTCCCCATTCCTGTTGACGTCCTCAGCCAACCGTGAGCCCTTGAGGGCAGGAAACGACTCTGTCATGATGCTGTTCCCCAGCAGACCCTGCATGGAGCAGGTGCTCACGTGGTGTCGGTTGAAAGAAAGCCCACTCACCCAGCAAGAGGTGAGTACTGAGGAGGGGAGGGTGGGACCTGGAGGGATGCTCTGGCTGTCACCCCAGAAGAATGACTATGCAGCAGAGGGGGTAAGCTAGGGATTCAGGGAAAAAGAGGAGGCAGGCCAACTGTGACCACCTCACACCTCCAAACGCGCCAGGGCCTTATATCCTGGCCAAGGCCTGCTGTCCAGATGGAGAGAAAAAGTACTGGGCTGGGGGTTCCAGAGGTTCTAGTCCCTGTTTGTTTGTTGTTGTTGTTTTTGAGTGGGAGTCTCTGTCACTCAGGCTGGAGTGCAGTGACATGCTCATGGCCACCACAGCCTTGGCCAGCTGGGCTCAGGTGAGCCTTCCGTCTCAGCCTTCCAAGTAGCTGGAACTACAGATGTGTGCCACCACGCCTAGCTAAATTTTTTTTTTAACTGTGGAAATGAAGTCTCAGCAAGTTACCCAGGCTGATCTCGAATACCTGGACTCAGGCAATCCTTTCGCCTCTGCCTCCCAAAGTCCTGGGATTACAGGTGTCAGCCATCACACCCGGCTAGTCCCTGTTTTAAGCTGTGTGTTTTAGGCAAGGTACTTAACTCTCTCTGGACTGTTGTCTCCTCAAATGTAAAATGAAGAGCTGTTCTGGAAGCTACCTCCTGTCCAGTTGCAGTGGCTTCTCTTTTACAAGAGGGACATGGGCTCAGAGTCAGAGGAACTGGGGCTCCACTTAGCAGCTGTAAGTCTTTGGCCAAGTTACTTAACCTCTCTGAGCTGCAAGTTCTTCTGTAGAGCAAATGATAACCATAACCACTCTGCTTCTTGGGATGAGATATGAGGTTAGGTGAAATCCCTCAATACACTTCAAAGTACTTTGCGAATGTCGGTTATGACTGTTCTTAGTAGCATTATTTTCCACTGACAGTCGGTGATCCCACATCTCACTGGTGTGCAAGCTCTGTAAGCCCCATGAAGGCAGGAACTGGCACTTCCCTGCTTGTTGCTGTGTCCTTAGTGCCCAGCCCAGAGCCTGGCTTCTCCTAGGCCCCCAAAAAAGTCTGCTGGGCTAGGCTCGGTGGCTCACGTCTATAATCCCAGCACTTTGGGAAGCTGAGGTGAGAGGATTGCCTGAGCCCATGGGTTCGAGACCAGCCTGGGCAACTTGGCGAGACCTCATCTCTACAATAAACCAAAAAAATTAGACGGGCATGGTGGCGCATGCCTGTAGTTCCAACTACTTGGAAGGCTGAAGCGGAAGCATCGCCTGAGCCCAGCAGGTCGAGGCTGTGGTGGCTGGGAACGTGCCACGGCACTGCAGCCTGGGTGACAGAGTGAGGATCTGGAAAAAAAATTGATGGACAAATAAAGGGATCTATGCATCGAATGGAAGGAATGAATACACGAATGAATGAACTCCACTCACTCAGCAGGGCAAATAAAGTTGACTGGACTGGAGGGAGAAAGGGAAGAGTGGGAGGAGCAGGAAGCAGGAAGGAAGTGCTTTCCTGGCTGCCAGGCTCTGCCATGCTGAGAGAGGCAGAATGGGAGGGTGAGAAATACTAGCTAGGGGCAGTGAGACAGGGCTACTGCCTAATTCTGCCTGGGCAGAACTGCAGCAGACCCTCTGTCCGCGCCCTCTCCCTGGTCTGTGCCCTCCTCTACCTCTCACGCCCCCTGCTAGGCCAGCAAGCTGGGGAGAGGGCAGAGGAAGCGGACTGGCTTCAGCCAGGCTGCTCTAGTTTGTTTACCAACAGCACAGTCCTCCTGGGTCATGTCACAGCCAGCAGCTTTTGACCCAGCTAAATATATCTCCTCCGCTGGCCTGGACCACACAGCCAGCCCCAGAAGGCCACGTAGACCAGGGACCACCCCGCTCATCCTTGGGTTGGGCCTTGGGCCTTCTGACCCGAGAGCCCTGTGTCCCCAGGGAACAAGTGGCCAATCCAGGTCCAAACTAAACTGCAGTCCCTGGCTGAGCCCACGTAGACAGTTTCATTCTGAACAAAATCAGAGGATTTAAAGGGGGCAAGCACTGACTGTCCAGCAGCAGGACAATAAAATGGCTCATCTCTCTTTGACAGCATATTCGCGGTCATTATGAATGTTTAGAAGAGTATTTACTAAATACTTAAGAAAGCATTTGAGTCTCTGTCAATGTTATTACTGTATAATGTTAAGTGGAAAAAAACATACAAAGTTAGATTCATAATGTTATTGCCATCATGTCTTTTTTTTAATATATTTTTTGAGTTGGCATCTCACTCTGTCACCTAAACTGGAGTGCAGTGGCACGCTTATAGCCACCACAGCCTTGACTTACTGGGCTCGGGCGATCCTTCCTCCTCAGCCTTCCAAGTATTGGAACTACAGGTATGTGACACCATGCCTGGCTATTTTGAAAATTTTTTTTAAATTGTAGAGATAAAGTTGCCCAGGCTGGTCTCGAATGCATGGGCTCAGGCAATCCTCTCACCTCGGCAACTCAAAGTGCTGGGATTATGGGTGTAAGCTACTGTGCCAGGCCATTATGTCTTTTAAAAAGCATAGAAATGCTGGGAATGGTGGCTCATGCCTGTAATCCTAACACTTTGGGAGGTGAGAGGATTGCCTGAGCTCAGGAGTTTGAGACCATACTGAGCAACATGGCGACACCTCGTCTCTACAATAAATAAATAAACAAATAAATAAATAGCCGGGCATTGTGGCGCGTGTCTGTGGTTCCAGCTATTTGCAGGGCTGAGGTGGAAGAAGCACCTGAGTCCAGCAAGTCGAGGCTGAGTTGGCCATGAGCGTGCCACTGCACTCCAACCTGGGCGACAGAATGAAATTCCTACTCAAACAAAACAAAACACAAAAAAGCATAGAGATATGTCTGGAAGGAATCGCAAGAAACTGTCAAAACAACCTGCCTAGGAGGAGAATCTGGAGGAGAATCTGGAGCAAGGGAATTTGGAACGGGAGAGAGACATTTTCTTTCTTATGCCCTTTTGTATGTTTTTGATTTTGAACTGTGCAGGTTTATTACATGTTCATAAGTACGTAAGTAAAAAACGTAATAAGATGCAGATCTGAAAAAGAAAAAGCTTATGCACAAAGAGGGGCTGGAAGTAACCTTTAGCAGTTAAGAGCACTCATTTGGGTGGTGGGCCGTGCAGGGAGCCTCCCTTGTCTACGTACAGGAGAAACTGGCCCTGTGCCCAGGTAAACCAAAACATCGACCTTGCAAACTGGAGCAAGTGACTATCAGTGCTTGGAATCTAATTTGAGGCAGAACAAAGACATACCTGCCTTAAAATATTTCCCCATGGTGTCTGAAATTGAAGTATAGCCTCTCGAAAGTCCCCTTGAAAACATTCAGGGACGGGGTGTTACCACGTTATTATTTTATCCCATGTACCGACTTGAAATAGGGAGACACACTGGTAAGACAGTTTTGATTGAAGTTATTTAGTGCTTTTGAATTTATTCTGAATTTCCCTTAAAAACATACACTTCTTTTTCCTAATAGCACTTACAAAATAACACATGAGGCTGGGTGTGGTAGCTCACATCTGTAATCCCAGCAGTTTGTAAGGCTGAGGCAGGAGGATCACTTGAGCCCAGGAACTTGAGACCAGTCTGGGCAACATAGTGAGACCTGTTTCTGTTTTTAAAAGAAAAAAAGTGGCCGGGCTCAGTGGCTCAGCCTGTAATCCCAGTGCTTTGGGAGGCTGAGGTGAGCGGATTGCCTGAGCCCGCAGGTTAAAGACCCGCCTGGGCAACTTGGTAAGACCTCATCTCTGCAATAAATAAAAAATTAGCAGGGTGTGGTAGCACGCACCTGTAGTTCCAGCTACTTGGAAGGCTGAGGTGGAAGGATCGCTGGAGCCCAGCAGGTCAAGGCTGCAGTGGCCGGGAGCGGCCACTGCACTCCAGTCTGGGTGACAGAATGAGATTTCAACTCAAAAAAATAAAAAAATTAAAAAAGAAAAAGAAAAAAGTAAACAGGGTGCAGTGGCTCACACCTATAATTCCAACACTTTGGGAGGTGGAGGTGAGAGGATTGTCTGAGTCCAGGGGTTCCAGACCAGCCTGGACAACTTGATGAGAACTCATCTCTACAGTAAATTTAAAAATCAGCTGGGTATGGTCGCGCATCCCTGTAGTTCCAGCTACTTGGAAGGCTGAGGCATAAGGATCACATGAGCCCAGCAGGTCAAGGCTGTGGTGACCATGAGTCTGCCACTGCACTCCAGCCTGGGTGACAGAGTGAGACTCTGACAAAAACAACAATAACAAAAAATAGTACATGATCAAGTAGAAAATTTGGAAAATACAGAATGGTATACATAATTTAAAAATCAAACCCTCCCTGAGGGATCAGAGTCTGGCACATTTCTTTCTTTCTTTTTAAAATTTATTTTAAAGATGTGAGGTACAATTCAGGGTTACGTATACAAATGTTCATTAGGCAGGTACCCTTGTTGATGAGGTGTGACCCCGCTGCCTGGCACATTTCAAGTGAAAAAATTTTAAAAAAGGAAGTGACATGACCTAGACAGGAGTGTTGCAGGCTAAAGTCTCAAGGCCTGAGAGCCCTATGAGCTCTGTGATCCTTGTTCTCAGACCAGTGGGAAACCACTGAGGACTTGGAAGCAGACCAGTGATGTAAGCTTTACAAGAACACTTGAGCTATAGCTTGAATTGCAGTAAAGGCTAGCTGTTATGCTTGGAGAACTTTAAATGGGATAAGGGGCTGGGCATGGTGGCTTACACCTGAAATCCCAACATGTTGCTCAGGCTGGTCTTGAACTCCTGGGCTCAGGCAATCCTCTGGTCTTTGCCTCTGCCTCCCAAAGTGCTGGGATTACAGGTGTGAGCCACCACACCCAGCTCCCTGCAGTTCTCTTGGATTTGTCGTTCTCTGTTGGCAGCTGCCCCTCAGGTTGGCTCCTCTGCATACCCTGAGGCAATAAGTTTTCTTGTTCATGACCCTGGGGGTGGCTTCTGCTTTTCTCTGATTGGGGCATCCAACTAAAGGCTAGCTATGCGGAGGGAAACTAGCCCTGACTGCCTTGGGCCTGGGTTCCCTGCCCATCCTTGAGCAGGTAAGTGTGACAAAGTGTGTGAGGGTGGCCAATGCACCATGTGTTGGGGAAAACTGCTGAGTAGACAGCAAGAGAATTTACCCAACAGCCTGGCTACTCAGAGCAGGCCCATAGACCTGCAGCCTCTGCATCACCTGGGAATTTATTGGATATGCAGAAATCTTAGGTGCCTATCCAGACCTGGTAAACCGGACTTCAATTTTATTATTTTTTGAGTTGGAGTCATTCACTCTGTTGCCCAGGCTGGAGTGCCATGGTACACTCACAGCCACTGTAGCTTCAACCTGCTGGGCTCAGGTGATCCTTCTGCCTCAGTCTTCTAAATAGCTAGAACTATAGGTATGCGCCACCACACCTGGCTAATTTTTGATTTATTGTAGAGATGAAGTTTCACTAAGTTGCCCAGGCTGGTCTCTAACTCACAGGCTCAGGCAGTCCTCTCACCTCTTTCCCAAAGTGCTGGGATTATAGGTGTGAGCCACTGTGCCCAGTCTCAGACTCTGCATTTTAATAAGAGTCCCAGGAGGTTGTTTGTACATCAAAGTTGAAAAGCCCTGCACTACTGCATCCTTGTGTAGGGATCCCTGAAAGTAGAATGGCTGAATCAAACAGCATGGATGCTTTAAAAATTCTTGATACATATTATCAAATTCTCCTATAAAAGGTTCTGTCACATTACAGTCCTACCCTGGGATCTGAGTGTTTGAGGTCTAAAACTTATGCAATGTGGGAAGCCCTCTTTAAGAATAAAAAATTGCCGGGCATGGTGGCTCAAGCCTGTAATCCCAACACTTGGGAGGCTGAGGCTAAGAATTGTCTGAGCCCAGGGGTTTGAGACCAACCTGGGCAACTTGGTGAGACCTGATCTCTACAATAAATTAAAAAATTAGCTGGGTGTGGTGGCACGTGCCTGTAGTTTCAGTTACTAGGAAGGCTGAGGCGGAAGGATCGCCTGAGCCTAGTAGGTCGAGGCTGCAGTGGCCGTGAGTGTGCCACTGCACTCCAGCCTGGACAATAGAGTAAGACTCCAACTCAAAAAAACAAAAAAAACCAAATATAGTGACAGGTGTTGATGAGGATGTAGAGAAATTGGAGTCATTCATTACTGGTAATATCAAATGGTGCAGGTACTTTGGAAAACATTCTGGCAATTTCTGAAAAAGCTAAACATAAAGTTACTATGATGGTTAATTTTATGTGTCAGCTTGACATAATATGCAGTTATTTAGCCCAGGTTTTGTTTCTCAGGAGAACACCCGGCCATCACACCCGGCTAATTTTTTTTTTTTTTTTGAGTTGGAATCTCACTCTGTCACCCAGGCTGGAGTGCAGTGGCATGCTGATGCCCACTGTAGCCATGACTTGCTGGGTTCAGGTGATCCTTCCACCTCATCCTTTCAAGTGGCTGGAATTACAGGAATGTGCCACTATGCCTGGATAATTTTTTATTTATTGTAAAGATGAGGTCTTGCCAAGTTTCCCAGGCTGGTCTCGAACCCCTGGGCTCAGGCAATCCTCTCACCTTCCAAAGTGTTGGAATTATAGACATGAGCCACCACATTTTTTTTTTTTTCTGATTTATTGTAGAGATGAGGTCTCACCATGTTGCCCAGGCTGGTCTCAAACCCCTGGGCTCAGGCAATTCTCTCACCTTGGCCTCCCAAAGTGCTGGGATTACAGGCTTGAGCCACCACACCTGGCCCACACCTGGCTATTTTTAAACTTTTTTTGTAGAGACAAGGTCTCACTATGTTGCCCAGGCTGGTCTCAAACTCCTGGGTTCAAGGTATCTTCCTGTCTTGGCCTCCTAAAATGCTGGGATTATAGGTGTAAGCCACCGTGCCAGGCCTATTTGTGAAGCGTTTTGTCTTTTCAAGTGATAATGATATTGCAATACCACTTTTTAATGAAAAGAATAGAAAGAAATGTAGTCTTTTTTAAAAGTAAGTTGCTCAGTTGCTTGTTCAGGCAAGGCCTCACTCGCCGACCTCTGCAGGCATGGTCCAGCCAGCCTGGTCATCACTGCTCTTGGCCCTAACCCCCCACCATGCTAGTCTTTGAGGGGCTTGTTGGCTATGAAGCTGGGGTTTTTGTGGAAAAGTATCTTGTTTAGATCACTCTCCTTGAGGTCAACATTGAGGTCTGGATGGATGAGGGCCACCAGGGGCAGGTTTTCACTGGAGGTGATGGACAGTCCCGGGACCACCTCTTCCAAGGCAGACAGGTCCCCCAGGATGGAGCTATGCTCCATGTCACCTGTGCAAAGAGGTAATACACGTGAGTTCTTAATCTTCTATTATCTGATCAGGATTTTGTGATAAAGTCATTTTCTTATAGCTTCCCCAACTCTGGCAATCATCATGTGAAAATAAATCTCATTCAGTTGATAGGAAATGCTAGAAATCTCACTGTTGCTTTATTTTGAGTTTCTTTGATTAGTAATGAGGTTGATGTGAGGGTTAATTTTAAGTGTCAACCAGACTAGATTAAGGTATGGGCCCAGGTAGAACAAAAAAAGCCAAGGAAAGGCAAATTCTCCTTCTGGAGCTGGGACATCTTTCTTCTCCAGCTCCTTGGACGTCAGCGCTCCAGCTTCTCTGGCCTTTGTACTCTGGGACTTGCACCAGAGGAGCCCTAGGTTCTCAGGTCTTCAGCCTTGGATTGAGCCATGCTACTAGCTTCCTGCTCCTTCAGCTTACAGACGGCCTGCTGTGGAACTTCAGTTTCCATAATCGTGTGTGCCAACTCCTTCAATAAATCCCCTCTTATAGATCTGTACTAAAGCCTATTGGTTCTGTCTCTCTGTGGAGCTCTAATACAACTGAATGTTTTCTCATGATTATTACCCATTTGCATGTGTATGTGTGGATTTTCTATTCATGAACAGTACCTGGCACATAGAAGATGTTTAAAAAAGAAATCCATGGCTAGGTTCGGTGGCTCAGCCTGTAGTCCCAGTGCTTTGGGAGGCCAAGTTGAGTGGATTGCCTGAGCCCGCGGGCCCAAGACCCGCCTGGGCAACTTGGTGAGACTTCATCTCTACAATAAATATAAAAATTAGCCCGGTGTGGTAGCGCATGCCTGTAGTTCCAGCTACTTGGAAGGCTGAAGCGGAAGGATCGCCGGAGCCCAGCAGGTTGAGGCTGCGGTGGCCAGGAGCGGCCACTGCACTCCAGTCTGGGTGACAGAGTAAGACTTGAACTGAAAAAAATAAATAAAAAATAAAAAAAGACAGCAAGTGACTTTCCTTCCCAGTCTTTCCCCTCCTATAAGACACTTCTGCCAACCAGCATTGACCATGCAGACGGAGACAAAACATGAAGACAGCAGAGAAACGAGATGGAAGGAACCTGCGACCTTCAATAATTGTGTAGAGCAAATATAAATTCAGTCTCTTAGTGAGATAGGAATTTATATGTTCAATGACACTGGTCTTTGAGATCACCCATTTCCTTGCTCCCACTAAAATCTGATGATGGCCGGGCTCGGTGGCTCAGCCTGTAATCCCGCGCCTTTGGGAGGCTGAGGTGAGTGGATTGCCTGAGCCCGCGGGTTCGAGACCCGCCTGGGCAGCGAGACCTCATCTCTACGAGAAATCAAGAAATCAGCCGGGTGTGGTAGTGCATGCTTGT
>NW_007074623.1:176118-199363 GCF_000164805.1 Carlito syrichta | reverse complement strand
AAAAAAAAAAAAAAAAAAATCTGATGATGGACTACATTTGCTTACATTGCCTTCAGATTGAATTCCAAGAGTGACCATGAGCCAGTCTACTGCCGAGACCCATGACTGAGCTGTTCTTAGGTATTGATCTCTACATTTTTTTGTCTTTTTTTTTTTCAGTTGGAGTCTCACTCTGTCACCCAGGCTGGAAGGCAGTGACATGCTCGTTGCCACCACAGTCTCAATCTGCTGGGCTCAGGCGATCTTTCCACCTCAGTCTTCCAAGTAGTGGGAACTACAGGCACGCGCCACCAAGCCCAGCTAATTTTTTGATTTATTGTAGAGATGGGGATCTCACCAAGTTGCCCAGGCTGATCTTGAACCCGTGGGCTCAGGCAATCCTCTCACCTTGGCTTCCCAAAGTGCTGGGATTATAGGCGTAAGCCACTGTGCCTGGCCTCATTTTTTGTCTTTTTAAGAGTAGGGAAAAAAAAGGGGAGAGTAAAATAAAATCAATAAACTTTATTGAACTGGTTCAAACCAGAACATGCCTATCTAGAATACTTCACTTATACAGAACTCAGGTATGGGAGTCTAGCAGAGGGCTACAACCATCCAGATGGGAAACATGCACTGAGGCTTGATGACTGATTTCCTAGGATACCCTACCATTCCCTCCTGAGAGTTTTCCCCCGTTGGGTGTTCTTAGGGGACTCAGAAGTTCTGAGTTAGGTAAAATGGTTTCCAAACCCTCAAGAATTTAGAAAAGACAAATGAGAAGAAAGGGTGAGCTGCCTCGTATAGGCACAAAAACACAGAGGTGGCCAGCATAGGTACTATTCAAAACTGACTTAAGAATTGTGCCAGTCAGCTGTTGGTGTGACTTAGTGTTGGGCAAATGGTAATCACATTGCAGTGGGCCTGAGAGCACCAGGTGCTCACATGACCCAAGCCCTGAGGAAAGGTTAAGGTATGTTCAGTATGTTCTGTTGAACCAAGCAGTGACATTAATAACATCTCTAAAAAAATTCTAGGCCAGGCGCAGTAGCTCAAGCCACCCAGGACTTTGGGAGGCAGAGGCAAAAGAATTGCCTGAGCCCATGGGTTCGAGACCAGCCTGAACAACATGGTGAGACTTCATCGCTACAATAAATAAAAAAATTAGCCGGGCGTGGTAGTGTGCACCTGTATTTCCTGCTACTTGGAAGGCTGAGGCGGAAGGATCACCAGAGCCCAGCAGGTCGAGGCTCCCGGCCACTGCACTACAATCTGGGCGACAGAGTGAGACTCTGACTCAAAACCAGCAAGCAAATAAACAAGAAAACAAGAAAGTTCTCACCAAGATAGATTCTGGTGCTTAAAAGGGTTAAAACGTCAGCTTTCTGAAAGACTTATTCAGAAAAATTCTAGATAAGAATTTATGCTGCCCTTCTCTAATCCACTGGTCTGAGGGCAAACCAAGACCACTGGGGCCGAACTGCAGTGACAATCCCTTGCATTCGAATGCTCTCCCAGCCCTTCCTAGACATTCCCAGGCAAGTGGCATCATCTCTCAAGGATGTAAAGCATGGAGCTGCCTTGGTCTTTTAGGACGCCTCACCTGGGAAATGGGAAGAGAGCCCCTTTCCTCTTCTCTGGCAGCCAGTGACAGCTGCAGAGTGGGCCTCTGATTACAGTGGGGGTTTGTAGTGGTGTGCTGGTAGCAGGAGGGTAAGACATTCTCAGAGAGCTGCTCTTGGGGGCCACTGTCTGAGTGGGCTTAGAAGATGCCCCACCTTCTCTTGCAACTCTGAACCTCTGTGCTTCTGCTTTCTTCTTCCCACAAAACTGCTGCAGCCCAATTCCCAGAACAGATGGAGAGGCCACCCCAGCCCTTGGGCCATTCATTTTTGAGCTTTGGGTCCTAGGACAAAGAAATCCCAAGAGGCGTGGCAGCAGAGGCAGAGGCCCTGCAGACACTCAAAGGTGTACCTTCTGTCTGCCTTCTTGGAAGAAACTCTTAGATTCCTTTGGTGGCGGGAGATCAGAGTGGTGGCAGGGAGTCTCTCATTCAGGAATACTTGTTCCCCTCACTTGAGGTGCCAAGAACTGTAAAGCCAGGGACTCTGTGAGAATCGTGAATGATTTCCTAAGCTTTATAATCCTCCATGTACACCACTGTTTTTACCTGGTGTCCTTGTTTCCATGAGCAAGAAAACCTTTAATTAAAAAAAAAAAAAAAGAGCGAGATGTTCATTTCTGGCAGCAGCTAGGAGACTACACAGGAGCACACACCCCCAGCAGCTTGTCACAGAAGAGGACATGAGGAAGAGTGTGGGTGGTGGCAGTTTTGAAGGGGAAAGGGAAACCGGCTTAGTCCCAGGACCTGAAGCAAGAAAAAAATGGCCAGGCTCGGTGGCTCAGCCTGTAATCCCGCACCTTTGGGAGGCTGAGGTGAGCAGATTGCCTGAGCCCGCGGGTTCGAGACCCGCCTGGGCAGCGAGACTGCTTCTCTACAATAAATAAAAAAATCAGCTGGGCGTGGTAGCGCGCTCCTGTAATTCCAGCTACTCGGAAGGCTGAGGCGGAAGGATTGCTGGAGCCCAGCAGGTCAAGGCTGCGGTGGCCGGGAGCGGCCACTGCACTCCAGTCTGGGCGACAGAGTGAGACGCCAACTCAAAAAAAAAAAGAAAAGAAAAAGAGGAAAATGGGAACCCTGGAAGAGGCCAGGGACCTGGTGACAAGGGAGGCACCCAGTTTCCTCAGCTTCCTTACCAACCAGGAAGTAGGCCTCAGAACCTGGGCACAGGTTTCAAGCCAGCCAGCGGCTCAACTTTCTCCAAAATACAACCTGCCCTCTCCACCCCCCCCTCCACATTTAAGTGGTTTCAATGCGCATCATGAACATGGCTGAATTGGGCATCCAGCAATAACCACAGATGCCTCCTCAACTGCAGGTTTTCCTACTCTCTAGCAGTCTCAGGAGAGGCATGGGAGATCGTCCAAACTTCTCCATGCCTCTGAGAAGGGTTTAGGAATAAGCAGAGAAAGCTGACTGACCTGAAGGGGTCTGTGGTCACAGAAAGAGGACACATTGCACAGAAAACAGTGAGTCCAGAGATCACAGATGCTCCAGTGAATGGCAGTAATCAAAGACAGGTTGCATCTTGTTGGAGGCCACACAAGAGAGGGACAGTAGCAAATCAGAGATCTTCTCTCATACCTAAAATGCCCAGCAGAGGTACTACCCAGGAGAGGAAGAGAAAATCATGAATTGACAGTGGGGGGAAAAAAATATAACTGAGAAAACACACACAGGACTAAATTTTCCTGGAAATGCTAGGATTTCATTTTCTGTCATCAGGGGAATTAAGCTGGGTGACAGAAAAAATAAAGCAGTATTACTGCACAAGTCTTCCTGGCTGGAGTAGGGCACACAAGACCAAAGTTTCTTCTGACCGGCAGGGCTAGAAAGTACCTGGGGCCTTGTTATTACAGGTGTGGTCCAAGGACTAAAAGCATGACGATCATTTGAGATCTCAAAAATTCTATCTCAAGCCACATCCTAAGCCTTCAGAAACAAAATCTGTGCTTTGAGATCTCAAGGTGTATGCATATTAAAGTTTGAGAAGCATCATATTAAGAAATGACTCAGGCTGGGCTCGGTGGCTCTGCCTGTAATCTCAGCACTTTGGGAGGCCAAGGTGAGTGGATTACCTGAGCCCGCGGGTTTGAGTTCCCCATCTGGGGAACTTGTCAAGACCTCATTTCTACAATAAATCAAAACTTAGCTGGGCGTGGTAGCGCGTGCCTGTAGTTCCAGCTGCTTGGAAGGCTGAGGCGGAAGGATCGCCAGAGCCCGGCAGGTCGAGGCTGCAGTGGTCGGGAGCGGCCACTGCACTCCAGTCTAGGTGACAGAGTGAGACTCCAACTTAATAAAAAAAAAAAATGACTCAGAAGGTTTCAAATTATTTTTTTAATGCAAAATCTTTATATAGCATGTAAAGGCAGAGCTGCTCTGTTTGATGTTGGTTAATTATGTGTGAGGCGCTTAGTCAAGTTTCTCAGTAAGAAAGACAAGTCAGGATATCTGATAATGCTACTTGAGATCAACAAAATGAAGGAAGGCTGATCTCCGTGACTGTGGGTGAGCAACAGCTGCCCAGGCGCCAGCCCACCCTGATCAACAGTGCAGAGTAAACAAGGCTAAGGAGGCCACATGGCCAGCACACTTGGGAACAGGAACAGCACGAGCCCTGCTCAAAGGTGATGTAAGAGCATATCAGTGTTTTAGCCCAGTTAAAGAATCACCAACTGCCAGTTCAGGCTGGGAACTAGTGCGCTTTTCTCAGTTGACCACTGAGCTAAATGTACCAAGCCTGGGTGTCTTTGGAATCCCGAAGAACGTATTTAACTGTTTTCTTTCACGTTTCTTTTTTTTTTTTTGAGTTGGAGTCTCACTCTGTCGCCCAGGCTGGAGTGCAGTAGTACACTCACAGCCACGGCAGCCTCAACCCTTCTGCCTCAGTCTTCCAGGTAGCTGGAACTACAGGCGCATGCCACCATGCCTAGCTAATTTTTTGATTTCCTATAGAGACGAGGTCTCACCAAGTTGCCCAGGCTGGTCTTGAACCCCTGGACTCAGGCAATCCTCTCACCTCGGCCTCCCAAAGTGCTATTAATACAGGCTTGAGCCACCATGTATGGCCCACAATTCTGACAAGTACAGCTAACTTTGAGAACACTGTCAGTATTAAGATGAACACTATGCAATTCTGCCTGGTGGTGTACAGGGCACCTTGCCCACCCGAAGTCCTGGAGCCTAGGTCCTGAGTCACAAGGAGCCCTCACCCTTGGGGCCTTGGCCACTGCATGCCAGACACTTAGTCAAGCCTCCTTTCTGATGGCTGGAGGCAAATCTAAGCCCAATGAATTCTGCCACGGGGGAAACACCCACAGCCCCCTCCTTGTCCCACTAACCCATCCTCTCTGATTACTGCCTCTCAAAGTGCTGGGATTACAGGCGTGAGCCACTGCACCTGGTCCTGATCACAAGAACAATGTGAGGGCTTTACCTTCCGTTTATCCTGCCACCACCACCAAGGGCTCTACTTTGCTTCCAAAGAGAGACAGCTGCAAAGACCACAGACACCCCCAATTTACATAAAATTATCTCACTCCATTTTATTTAAGATTTTTTATCCAGTTAGTAAAAGAAAGATGTGTCTCTCTTTATACATATGTACAAGTTCAGTTATAAAAATAGACAGCACATTCAAAGAGAAAAAAGGCTTGGCATTTTTCTGATTCCCTCTAAATAGCATCTGTACATAGGAGTCCGGGTTTGGGCAGGGGAATCTTAATGATTTAAATTAAATGATTCCCCTACAACCCCCACTCCAAAAAAAGTTTTAAAAATCAATCTATCTAAATTCAATTCCGCGATTTTCAGGTGTGCAAATTAGAGGCTGGCCCGCCCAGAAGCACCTGCTCCACCAGGGACATCAGGTGGGGCAGGCAGAAACACCTCCTATGCAAACACTGCCCCTTTGCCTCTGCCGGAGGGCAGCAAGCTCAGGCTGGTGGAGTGGGGCTGGGAGGCTTGGTGCCAAACTTGCCCTTCTCCCCTCAGCCCCTCCACCTCACTCCTGCTGTCCCTTCCTTTCTCAGTGCAATACAGACAGTGCATACAGCCTAAGCAGGGGGCTGAAGGGTAAGGGTGGGAGACTGTGCATTCAAGATGGGCAAAGGGGGTCTGCAAGGGGGCAGTGAGGATGTCCTGCTGATTGAGGTGGCTCCTGGTCTCTTTACTGGCTTCTGGGAGTCCCTTGGGTGGGAGCTGTTGCTGCTGTTGCTGGTAGGACCTGAAGGTTCTCTGGTGTTGAACCAAGCCGGACAGGGGAGGAAATGCTAGGTACACAACCACCTGTGGGTATGCTTCCTCCAGCCTCTGTCACCCTCACCAGACACTACCTTCTCTCTCATTCGCTACTCTCTTCAGCGATGACCCTCCGGCAAAGGTGGTATGGAGATCTGGGAAGCTGCCCAAAGACTGTGGACACCAGGTACACAATCCCTTCCCTTCCTAGCCCTATGGTAAATCACAACTTTCAGCAAAATCTCCACCATGGAAGGTTCTTCACAGCACCTACAAAGCCTTTGCAAGGGACGTGGTCAGAGCCAAAGAGTGGAATGGGGTGGAGACAGTGTGCCTGAGCATCTACAGGGGGTCTATATCAGGCCCTTCCCCAGTAAAAGGCTTAAGACTTGGCTATACAGTTCATCTGGGATGCTGGCTGATCCCTGTCCTGGGCCTTCTCCTGTAGACACCCCAGATGCTCCTTTTGAGACACAGGTGATAAAAGTGCTCATACCAACCACCTGCTTGGCCTTCCGTTGCTGCAACTGGACATCTCTGACTTGGGATGTAAGATGCTGCAGTGGGCAAGCCATCCAAAGACCATTAGCAGGCCAGGACTCTAGCCCCTGGTTTGGTTGAAGGAAGTTGGAGGGCCCAGATGGTTACCGTCCTCCAGAGGGGTTGGTGCCTTTGCCCTGTTTGCGGACCAGGGGGTCTGGGGCTAGGCTGCTGGTCATGTGAAGGTTCTTGGGAGTCCCAGGAACATTATTTCCTTTGCTCAAAGGGGAACTCAAGGGAGAAGAGGCGCTTGAAGGTCCAAAGTCAGCAAGGCCAGCAGGCCGAACAAGGGATGTCTGCAGAGGACTGCTGGCAGAGAGTCCTGTGGGGATGGAGAGAGAGAGATAAGAATGTAAGTACTAGGCCCATGTAAGCTTCCTAAGAGCCAGTGGTCTCTGGTTACCAACCAAAGTGGGCTGGAGGAGAGGTGGTGGGGAATCCTCCCCTGCCACTCCTTGCCAACCCCCTCCTGGCACGTTTTCTTGCTCTTCCGGTCAACTGTCTTCCATAAGAGGGATGGGTTTTTAAGAGAAAATAGTATCTGCCCAGCCCCCTCCACATTACCTCACCCACAGATAGTAAAATGTTCTTTTTGGGATGCTGGACACAGCACACATTTTACAATCTGGGATATTAAGGTTGTAGGATAGGAGCTGTAACTAGGCACTAATGCATTCTTCTTTTCTGGGACATCACGTATGATGAGCTGTTTCCTTCTTAATTTTACAGAAGACATCCTCTACTCACCATAAGTCTGACAAAGCTGCCTACTCTATTCTATGTCTATACTCATGCAGTTCTCCTTGCACTGGCCATGGCCACCCCTGCTCTCCAAGCCCTGACACTTCAAGAACTCAGTTCAAAATCCACATTTTAGTGATGACTCCCTGGGCAACAGTGAACTTTCCTTTTTTCTAGTACGCACCAAATCCACTTACATCTGATAACAAGTTGTTTCATTTGATTCTTCAACTGTTTTGTGTATTGGTTTTACTTTCCTAAAAAAGAATTCTAAGTGCTTAGTGGATAGATATGCCTTAATCCTCACCATGGTGGAGCGGCAGGTAATCTCTGAATTACTCCTGTCCCTTGTTTTTCATTCCTGGTTACCAAGCATTGCTAGTTTTTTGTGGTTTTTTTTTTTTTTTGAGTTGGAGTCTCACTCTGTTGCCCGGACGGGAGTGCAGTGGCCGCTCCCGGCCACCGCAGCCTTGACCTGCTGGGCTCCGGCGATCCTTCCGCCTCAGCCTTCCAAGTAGCTGGAACTACAGGCGTGCACTACCACACCCGGTTAATTTTTTATTTATTGTAGAGATGAGGGCTCGCCAAGTTGCCCAGGCGGGTCTTAAACCCACGGGCTCAAGGCAATTCACTCACCTCAGCCTCCCAAAGGCGCAGGATTATAGGCTGAGCCACTGAGCCCGGCTGTTTTTTTTTTTTTTTGTGATGCTCTAATCCCTTTGTCTTCTCCTCAGTTGAGGTTTCCAAGAGGAAACCTGTTGAGTGCCATGCTCTGCCCCATCCATGCATAGGTGAGATCCTGTATACGGGAGATCCTGTATACCTGCATACGGTAGCCCCCTGACAACTGGTATGACTGTTGTTTTCTATGGATGTGATATGTTGGCAAAGGGTTAAGAAACACTGGGCTAGGCTATTATATGAGGGGGGATTCCCCAAAAAACCTGGAATTATATTTCTGGAGGGTGAGCCCCTTATAGTACAGGCTTACCCTGCTAGATAAGTGTCCTAGGAACCCAATGGCATCAATGTACCAGTAAGTGGTCTTGTGAGAGGCTGCATTTGGTTTCAGTGAATTTTTTTGGAGATTCTTTCAATGCATTTGCCTATTTCATGATGGGTGATTTACGAGCGTGCCTGTAGTTCCAGATACTTGGAAGGTTGAGGCAGAGGGATAACCTGAGCCCAGCAGGTCGAGGCTGCAGTGGCTATGAGCGTGCCACTGCACTCCAGCCTGGGCGACAAGAGTGAGACTCCAACTCAAAAAACAAATAAATGTTTTGAGCAGTGGAAAAAAGTCTCGGTAGGTGTACTGCATCAGAGTTCTTTGAAGATGACTGAAATTTAAACATGTAAGAATAAATACACAATTTTTCATAAATAAATTCCAGGTTTTTTGGGTCCCTCCTCATACATCTTATCTCCTGGATGAACCAATAAATGAAAGCTGAGATCCTGCAGTAGGAGAAAGGGAAAGTAAATGAACATTTACTGAGCACTTCTTATCCAAATACTTTCTATTCAACAATGCCTTTACAACAACAATGCGACAAACAATCCCATGAGCTAATACTACGCCCATGTTGTGAATGGGAAGAGAGGTCTAGGTCTATAAATGGGCTCTCCCTTTCTTGCCATGCTCAGATGTCCTGTATTCCATGGCTACAATCTTCTTTCATATATCGTGGTCACAATAGCCACTTCCCTTCTCTATCCCCAACACCTTGTCATACAATGGCTGTGAAGCTCCTGGCCCTAGGTATCACCAAGTCTTTCCAGCCAAGTGACATGTTCAGTGACCCCCCCCCAATAAGTCTTGGCCATTGTCAACTCTCTGTCACCAGTCCAGATCCTTCCTCATCATTCTTTTTGATTGACAGACTAGCAACTTTATCATCAGGTTCTCCTGACCTACAACCAAAATGAAACCTTCTCTCTCTTTTCAGTCATCTGTATGTTGCCTTGTATTGCTGCTAAGCATACCTCATGCATGGCTTCTCATTTCTAGTACACACTGGAGGCAATGTCCATGTGCTATACTCCTATGTACACAGCAGGTATTTAATACCTAAGGTGATGGGATCACACAGCTGAATAAATGTTAACTATGTTAATATGTTAGCCTAGATTACTAACGTAGTTTTCAGGGAAAAAAAAAAGAACCTTGGAAGAAAAAAAAAATCAGTTCTCAAAAAGCAAAAAAAATTCTGAATGTGCAGTCTGTAATTCACAGGTACCTCCAATTCAAAGGGGGCACTATACCATGTTACAAGTCCAAGGGGTAAGTCAAGACTGCTCTATGAAAACCCGGTCTGTAATTCCAGCACTTTGGGAAGTTGAGGCAAGAGGACTGCCTGAGCCCAGGGGGTCGAGATCAGCCTGGACAACTTGGCAACACCTCGTCTCTATAATAAATAAAAAAATTAGTTGGGCATGGTGGCACACGCCTGTAGTTCCAGCTACTTGGAAGACTGAAGCAGAAGGATCGCCTGAGCCCAGCAGGTCAAGGCTGTGGTGGTGGTGAGCCAGGGCAAAAGAGTGAAACTACTACTCAAAAAAAAACAAAACAAAAAAAAAGAAAACCCCTACGGGAAGGATGTTTCTAGCCTGGGGGTTTCCCACATGTTCTACCTAGCAGAGTTGCAAAATTTCCAGACTGTCCCTGACCAGAATAATGCCTGCAGCCACCCTTAGCCTTCACACCTTTAGACACGTTGTACCCGTATGCAGCATAGGCAGCGGCAGAGGCCGCTGCAGCCCCTGCTTTGGCTCCTGCCATAGCGGCAGCACTGCCCGCCGTGGATTTTCGGCTTCGGCCTTTCCCTGCTCCTTTGGCTGTGCTTCCTGAACCTTTGGGGCGGCCTCGGCTTCGGGCTGAGTGACCACGTCCTGCAGCTGGCATTTCCTGAATGGAAATTCCTGTGGGAACAAATGGGCCAAAAGAAAAAAATCAATCTCTTCAAAATGTTAATAGAATCTTCCCCAGACAGGGAAAGCTGGTTCTCGGGGTGTTTGTTTTAGGACCCTTGAGGAGTTCATTTAATGGCTAGGCCAGTGAGTAACAGAATACTAAGAATTCAAAACAAGCTGGGCACAGTGGCTCAAAGCCTGTAATCCCAACACTTTGCGAGGTGGGAGTAAGAGGATTGCCTGAGCCCAGGGGTTCGAGACCAGCCTGAGCAACTTGGTGAGACCTTGTCTCTACAATAAATCAAAAAATGAACTGGGTGTGGTGACGCATGTCTGTGGTTCCAGCTATTGGAAGGTTGAGGCAGAAGGATTGCCTGAGCCCAGCAGGTCGAGACTGTGGTGGTGGTGAGTGTGCCATTGCACTCTAGCCTGGGTAACAGAGTGAGACTCTAACTAAAAAAAAAAAAAAAAAAATTCAAAACAATGAAAATATCCTTACTCCTCCAGCCGCTTTCCACTCTAAAGAATGGCTCCATTACCCATGAATTTCTTTGTTAAACTAGTCCATTAATAAATGAACTTGCAGCCAGGTGCAGTGGTTCACACCTATAATCCCATAACTTTGGGAGGCCAAGGTGAGAGGATTGCCTGAGCTGAGCCCATGGGTTCAAGACAAGTCTGGGCAACTTGGCAAGACGTCATCTCTACAATAAATCAAAACATTAGCCAGGCGTGGTGACGCGTGCCTGTAGTTCCAGCTACTTGAAAGGCCAAGGCAGAAGGATCACCTGATCCCGGCAGGTTGAGGCTGCAGTGGCCATGAGTATGCCACTGCACTCCAGACTGAGCGACAGAGTAAGACTCCTACTCAAAAAAAGAAAAAGAAAAAGAAATAAATAAATGAACTTGCTACCTGGGATTCACTTGCACACTCTAATGTGCTCCTGACATGGAAAGCCTCATTTTACTCCCAATTTTTAAAGGTAGAGCTCTCTAAAAAATAGCAGCAACACTGGGTCCTACAAAAAAGTGAGGAAAGGCCCTGAAAAGCTAACTTTAATTAAAAACTAGCAAAAATAAGGGTGAAATTTGAAAGACAGGGATAACTAGAAAATAAACAAGTTTTAAATCCTTAAAAAGTTCTTATTTTGCTTTCCGTAAACTTTTTCTTTTTTCCTTTCACTTAGTAGAACTATTGAAAGAATAAGCCTATAAAATCTCCTTTTTGCTCCATTCTAGTCTTTAAAGAAAGAAAATGCCACTAATGAAGGAATCAGGACCTTACCCACAACCTAACCAATACTGGGCAGTGGACCAGGCCTAAGTTGTATGAGACAGCAGCAGCACTTACCATTCACAGTGTCTGAGACAGAGCCTGTTATAGATGCGGGAGAGTTGGTGGCTCGAGACTGAGGAGCCGAGGAGGCTGGGTCATCCACGATGACTAGCATGTCACTGCTGCTCTCGTCAGGGGGAATGGAGCCAGTGTGCAGCTCACTGCTGATGGAGATCTAGAAGAGGAAGGGTCAAGATTACTACTATTCCCAGTGTCTACCACCCAAGACTTGCACCTGGGTAAGAACATGCTTCACAGTTAAGGTTCAGATCCTTCCTTCTTTAGCTTTTGAGAAACCAACCTCGTTTGCTTTTTTGCTTATGGATCCCATGTACATCCCCCTTCTACAAGGTAAGAGGACACCAGGAGAAGCAAAGGCTGTCCAGCAGTGTGTCCCTGCTACAAGGTGAGGACACAATCCTCACTATTGTGATGAAGGCTTCTAAAAGGAACCTCTGGCCAGGCATAGTGGCTTATGCCTGTAATCCCAGCATTTTGGGAGGCCAAGGCAGGAGGACTGCTTGAGCCCAGGAGTTCAGGACCAGCACGGGCAACATAACAAGACCTCATCTGTATTAAAAAAAAAACACCAATTAATTGAAATAAATGAATAAAAATAAAAGGAGCCTCACCTCACTGAAAGGGCTTGGCATAGCTGAGTCTACACTAATGAAGGAGTCGTCCCCGTCAGCAGAGAGGTTGGAGTTATCAGCCGAGGGGACAAATGGGATCACCAGGTTTACACCCTCTTTTCTTCTTTTCCCATCCAATTCATCTTCTTTTTTCTTCTGGGAACACACATAAGGAAATAGAAAAAAAAGTGTGAGGAAATTCCAAGAGAAAAGTGGGATTAGGGAAGAAAAAGATGACAGAACTTTTATTCTTTAGTTTATTGACTTCTCAGTAAGCACACCTTTAAGGATGAAAAACCTCATAAGGAAGAAGGGACAGTTTAATAAAAGTTTATGTGTATTTCAGTCGGGTACAGTAGTGTGTGCTTATAATCCCAGCTACTTGGGAGGCTGAGGTGGGGGGATTTTGAGATCAGTCTGGGCAATATAGTGAGACCTCACTTCTACAAAAATAAAAGATTAGCTGAGTGTGGTGGAGCATGCTTGTAGTACTCCAACTCAGGAGATTGAGGAGGGATAATCGTCTGAGCCCAGGAGTTCGAGACCAGGCTGGGCGACATAATGAGACCTTGTAAAGTCTCTACAAAAAGAAGAAATTAGTTGGATGTGGTAGAGTGTACCTATGGTCACAGCTACTTGGGAGGCAGAGGTGGGAAGATCACTTGAGCCCAGGAGTTCAAGGCTGCAGTGAGCCATGATCATGCCACTGTACTCTAATCTGGTGACAGAGTTAGACCCTGACTAAAGAAAAAAAACAACTAGTTGATAGTATGTTACCACAAGAAAACAGAGTTTAAAGGTAGGGCAATCACACTGAACCAGAGCCAAAGCAAGTCTAATCCTCATGGGCTAAGGGGCATGGCCAAGCTCTGGAACATCCAAGCAGCAGCAGCACTTACTGAGACTGAATGAATGCAGCCCCACAAAAGAGAGGTCCAATGCTTTTTTTTTTTGAGTTGGAGTCTCACTCTGTCGCCCAGACTGGAGTGCAGTGGCATGCACATGGCTACCACAGCCTCAACTTGCAGGGCTCAGGGAATCCTTCCACCTTAGCCTTCAAAGTAGCTAGAACTATAGGAGCATGCCACCACACCCAGCTAATTTCTTCAGTTATTGTAGAAATGTGATCTCACCATGTTGCCCAGGCTGGTCTCTAACCCCTGGGCTCAAGCAATCTTCTCACCTCTACCTCCCAAAGTGCTGGAATTACAGGCATAAGCCACCTTGCCCGACCAACCCATGTCTTTTTATTTTTATTTGAGTTGGAATCTCACTGTTTAACCCAGGCTGGAGTGCAGTGGCATGCTCACCGCCACCCCAGCCTTGACCTGCTGGGTTCAGGTGATCCTTCTGCCTTAGTCTTCCAAGTAGTTGGAACTACAAGCATGTGCTACCACGCCTGGCTTATTTTTTAGTTTATTGTAGAGATGAGGTCTCACCAAGTTACCCAGGCTGGTCTCAAACCCCTGAGCTCAGGCAATCCTCTCGCCTCAGCCTCCCAAAGTGCTGGGATTACAGGCTTGAGCCACCGTGCCTGGCTAATACTTTCAATATATTTTCTGCACATCATGTTTTTTAAAAAACATTGGAATTTTTTTAGAGTTTTAGGTTCCTAGCAAAATGAGGAGGGGTTTTTTTTTTTTTTGAGTTGGAGTCTCACTCTGTCGCCCAGATTGGAGTGCAGTGGCCGCTCCTGGCCACTGCAGCCTCGACCTGCTGGGCTCCGGTGATCCTTCCGCCTCAGCCTTCCAAGTAGCCGGAACTGACAGGCATGCGCTACCACGCCCGGCTGATTTTTTGATTTATTGTAGAGATGAGGTCTTGCCACCCAGGCGGGTCTCAAACCCGCGGGCTCAGGCAATCCACTCACCTCAGCCTCCCAAAGGCGCGGGATTATAGGCGGAGCCACTGAGCCCGGCAAGGAGAAGGATGTTTTTACTCTGCAAGTTTTACGCATGTATAAGGAAAATGAAAGACTATATAGCCAAGGAATAATGGATTGCTTTTGTCATTATATCCTCAAATTACATGTAAATTATTATGGGTTGAGTGACTGAGCTATACTAAGCAATCCTAAAACTAAGTTCCGTTGGGCTCTGTCACAGATTAGAGACCTGAAATCATAGCATATGATTAGGATGTACCTAGAAATCTCATCCACCCAATGCACCACTGCATTTGTATCTGTACCTACAGTAGGGTTAATTTGGTCTTTGTGCAGTTTATATTATCACTGGGTATTTATTAGTCTGTGCTTAGAGAATGGATCATATCTGATACAAACTGTTCAACCCTACCATGTCATATGTGAGAAAACTATCTTCTTTGATAATGTTTCTAAATGAGAAAGCTATTTTTATTTTAAATAGTAGTAAGCAATGGGTTAGGTATTTGGGGGTGGAGTCATAAGAGAACCTGAAGAAATGGGTAGAGATGGCAAGCCCAGGCTAAGAGAATTTTGATCCTTCATTCCCACGATTTATCAGCTTTGTAAATAACACGAGTACCAGGAGTATCCTTCAGGCTAAAATTAGCTCTGCCAAGAGCAGAACTAATCATGGATGTGGATTTTGCAACAGAAAGAGGTGGTACAACTACTTAAAGATGATATAATATATAATATAGACAGGCACCTGGTTGCTGAACTATATGGCCAAAGGAACATGAGGCCCAATACAAGCTTGAACATGGGGGAGAGGTGACCTCTACTTAAAGCAGAACCAGTCTGAACAAGCTTCAGGCAAACCAAACAGGCCAGGAAAATGGGCTATGAACAAGGATGGGATTGGAGGGACCAGAGCTATGAGATACTTGAAACTCAGGTGGCTAACTTATTCAAGATTAGGAGCCCAACCAGGGCTGGTTAAGATGAGGAGAGCAGTACAACACAAGGGTAAGCCAAACACACCAGAAAAAATTAGAAAGCACGCTCTGGAAGGTAGTAAAATGGTGCCAAACCACAGACCTTGGGAATAATACATCTGGAAGCTAGTCAGAATTAATGGGTTGACTTATGAAACAAGAATAAGTCCTGAGAGCCTCGCTTCCAATTTACATGTCAGTAAAGACCAGCAACAAGAATTGCTGATATAATACTTCGGTAGAAACAGCAAGATACGGAAAATGTAGAGAATATCATCTCACTATGCAGCTAGTCTGGTAGACTCATGCAGCGAAAGGCAGAAAGATGACAAAAGAAAGCGCCAATCCTTGGCATGAATTAGAGAAAAAGACATGACTGGTGGGGAGGGTTATTTTCCCAGTGGTAGATGACATTCAATGGCACACTAGCAAAATTATAGTAGTAGGTTTTAGATCTTATCAATTTCTAAGCCCTTTCTAAGATTCTATGGAACCTAATATTAGGTAAGCATTATCCATCTCATCTACATCTCCTCAAGCTGCTTTTCACTCTAAAGAGTGGTTAGCCTTATGCTTTGTCACAGCCCCGACAAGTGCTTTTCATATTTAAACTGTGACCGCTGAAAGGGTGAGTCTATGTGAGGAATACAGATCTACCAAGGCTGCATTTCTCCTGACCAAACATCAGTCAGCCTAGAACTGCAGTTAATGATACACTAGTTAATGACAGCTAGATACCAACGAGTGACCTAGAGCTGCAGTTAATGACACACAGCTGGAGCTAGATACCAATGACTGACCAAGATGACAAGCCATGCACCCTGAAGGCATCACACACCCCACCAGCCCTTATTTGTCACCCTAGGTTGGAGATACCTTCTCTGCATACTTTTCCCGCTTACGCTTGCGCTCTTTTACTCGGTTGCTTTCCTCCTGCTGCCGTTTCTCTTCCTGACGCAGTCTCACTATCAAGAAAATTAAAAAAAGATCTGCTGAAGCATCTGTGGCAACCATAATCCTCATTCTCTATATTAAGATGGCCACATCCTCTGATGTTTATGTTCCAAGGTATAACTTCTACCTGTTTAACACAGATAACAAGTTGTTTTCTAACCTGGAGAAAGAACAGAGTTCTTTGAGGCTCTTTGGGTTGAAACCCATAATTCTACTTAATGATTATAGACCTTTTCTTGCCTTGTCTTCCCCCACCGCCTTTTTTTTTTTTTTTGAGTTGGAGTCTAAAGCAATTTAGTCTTAGTTTTTATTATTTTAGAAAAATAAAAGGAAAAGAAAGAAATGATTTCTTTTTTTTTTGAGTTGGAGTCTCGCTCTGTCGCCCAGACTGGAGTGCAGTGGCTGCTCCCGGCCACCACAGCCTCACCTGCTGGGTGCAGGCGATCCTTCCGCCTCAGCCTTCCAAGTAGCTGGAACTACAGGCGCACGCTACCACGCCCAGCTAATTTTTGATTTATTGTAGAGATGAGGTCTCGCTGCCCAGGCGGGTCTCGAACCCGCGGGCTCAGGCAATCCACTCACCTCAGCCTCCCAAAGACGCAGGATTACAGGCTGAGCCACCGAGCCCGGCTGTCTTCCCCCCTTTTAATATTTCTTTGCACAAACTGAGTATGGTTGTAGAGTTCTAGGTTTGTAGGTGGTGCTGGCAAATATAACTTATTTTCTGATGTGATACTGTGAAAGTCCTCAGATGTTCACAGGATAAATCTGAAACTCAATGTTCTCCAGATACATGTAGGAGAAGGATTTGTATGATCACAGCAGTGGAGTGCTTCTCCAACTGTTCCATAAAAGCATTTTTCTGGGCAGAAGAGCAAATTCACTCCTGCTGAGGAGTCAGGTATACCCCTTTGTGCAAGCTAAAAGTTTACCTGAAGTCATGTTTACTTTTAAAATTTGCCTTCTATGCCATAACACATTCTTATTTGGGTTTTCATATAAAATATGAATGTAAAAACATTCCCCCCAAATATGTATCATTTGGCTTTGCTTCCCCTTGGCACACAGCCAAGTACCCTTTCCATTTCAGATGTGTGAGGCTAGAGAGGAGTGCACACGAAGAGGTTTAGAGGTTTAGAGTACGTACATTTCTTCTCCAACTCTTCATCATCTAGAAGAAGACTAACCACCTCTTTGGGTTTCAAGGTATCTGGTTTGAAGTTTCCACCTGAAATCACCATCCGCTGAATCTATACCAAAGCAGATCAAAACATCACCTCTAGGCATTCATTCCTTTATGGCAAATATCCAGAAAGAAACATCTTTCTTAACCCATCCCTCAAGGTGAAGCCTCTTGTTTCCCTAGCTTTTTCTCATTCATCTGACTGGCTTGTCCAGATACTTTGTCTAACATAAAGGACACAGAGAACTTCTTTGCTTGGGACTGCTGATATAGCTAGAAAATCCAATAATACTGAATCAGGATGGAAGAAAAACAAAAATAATCATTTCTTTGGAAATCAGCAAATTTGGCTTACAACTCAGAGGCAGATAAACAGAGAGTACTAGGATGAGAACTTAAAAATGTCAATCCTTCTTCCCCTGAACATGAGAAGCCATTATTGCTGTCAGTCTTCACATAAACAACAGCTGCATCTAGGATATGGATACCATTCTGGTGGAAAGGGAATGGGGCATGGCCAGGGCAGTCAAGATCACTACTGCACAGAAACTGATCTTTCTCCCTCCCTCCCTCCCAGTTGGATCTCACTCTATTGCCCAGGCTGGATGTAGTGGCACTCTTATGGCTACTACAGCCTCAACTTGCTGGGCTCAGGTGATCCTTCTGCCTCAGCTATCCAAATAGCTGGAACTACAGGAATGTGCTACTATGCCTGGCTAATTTTTCTTTTTCTTTTTATTGTAGAGATGAGTTCTTGCCAAATTGCCCAGGCTGGTCTCGAACCCATAGGCTCACACAATCCTCTCGCCTCGGCCTCCCAAAGTGTTGGGATTACAGGTCTGAGTCACCGTGCCCAGCCTGATATTATTTTCTTTTCAGAAGAAACTAGTTTCTTCGTGATCAAGGAAAGGCAAGACAGTCTTAAACAGTAGTTGGACTTCTTATTTTTTCCAGCAGTACAGTAATTCCTTTCCCTTGTGCTTACTTCACTCTTTTCCTTGGCTCTCTGCAGAATGCGTTCTTCAATGGTGCCTTTACAAATGAGCCGGTACACGGTCACCTGCTTTGTCTGCCCCAAGCGGTGGGCCCTGTCCATGGCCTGCTGGTCCACAGTGGGGTTCCAGTCGCTATCATAGAAAATTACCTGCATTGGCAGGATGAGAATATAGCAAGATTAAAGCACTCTTATGGCAGAATCAGAAATTCTGAGAGCAACCCAGTTACTTATCTGTTTGTAATAGTTTGCTATCAACAGGGTCAGGTTACTTTCTATGATATTAACACATTCGTGATTGCCAATTTTTCACTTTCCTAATACTGAGAGTGGGTGAAAATAAATCTGAAGCTGGTTGTTGCAAACATCTGTCATTTAGCACAAGTGAAATGGTCTTTTCTAAATTGACACCTTTTCATAATACAGCTGAAAGTTGCATATGCACCCAGTATTTGCCTCAGATACCACTCTGACTAGCATTCCGTACTTGGTATTTTTATTCAGATTATAAACTGAACATATATATATTTCTTTGTTTATACTACATCATTATATCACTATCTGTCTATCACTAATAAGTTCACTTGATTCACCTTTGACTTTGAAAATCTCATGAGCATATATTTCTTCATTTTCCATAATTATGGTAAATTACTTTTAACAAAGTGTGAAAGCCCTGAAATATCAAAATACAAGTATACAACACTAATTGCAACAAAATAATGACGAACTTGCAATTTTTACCAACTATGTAAATCAATAACAACATTGTACAGTTGATATCAGACAACTATCTCAATTAACTTTCTCCTTGCCTATTCATTTTCAAGCAAACTATAACAACACATACATATGACAACATTGCAGCATTCAGAAACAGAATTTGCCAAGACATAAATTCACCTCAGTGGCAACCAGGAACAGAATTTGGAATGATGTAAATTCACATCAGCGATTGCGAATGAGTTAAGATGAGAAGATATATCTACTCACAAGATCAAGCCATTCCTTCATGTGCCCTAAGCAAAAAAGACATCCTCCTGGCTTTTTTTTTTTTTTTTTGAGTTGGAGTCTTACTCTGTCACCTAAGCTGGAGTGCAGTGGCATGCTCACAGCCACTGTAGCTTCGACCTGCTGGGCTCAGGCGATCCTGCACCACCACACCTGGCTAAGTTTTTGGTTTACTGTAGAGATGAGGTCTTGCCAAGTTGCCCAGGCTGGTCTAGAACCCATGGGCTGAGGCAATCCTCTTGCCTCTGCCTCCCAAAGTGCTGGGATTACAGACATGAGTCACTGCGTCCGGTTAATCACTGACTATTTTCTATGTGTATTCAATTATTTCATATGTACTATTTTAGTTTTTTTTTTTTTTTTTTTTTGAGTTGGAGTCTCACTCTGTCGCCCAGGCTGGAGTGCAGTGGCCGCTCCCGGTCACCGCAGCCTCGACCTGCTGGGCTCCGGAGATCCTTCTGCCTCAGCCTTCCAAGTAGCTGGAATTAAAAATGCGCGCTACCACGCACGGCTCAGTTTTTTTTTTTTTTTTGAGTCGGAGTCTCACTCTGTCGCCCAGACTGGAGTGCAGTGGCCGCTCCTGGCCACCACAGCTTCGACCTGCTGGGTTCCGGCGATCTTTCCGCCTCAGCCTTCCAAGTAGCCGGAATGACAGGCATGCGCTACCACGCCTGGCTGATTTTTTGATTTATTGTAGAGATGAGGTCTCACCAAGTTGCCCAGCTGGGTCTACAACCCGCAGGCTCAGGCAATTCACTCACCTCGGCCTCCCAAAGCGCAGGATTACAGACTGAACCACCGAGCCCGGCTCATATGCACTATTTTAAAGAGTGAGTCATCTTTCTTGAAACTGTCTCTGAATGACGCTTTCCCATTGCTTAACACTATTCCTAAGATATTTATTTGTTTTCTTATTTAAAGATGGAGGCATGTCATGTTCAGTGGCTCAGCTTGTAATCCCAGCACTTTGGGAGGCTGAGGTGAGTTGACTGCCTAGCTGCGGGTTCGAGACCAGCCCAGGCAACATGGTGAGACTTCGGCTCTACAATAAAATTTAAAAAAAACTAGCCGGGCCCAGTTGTGCACACCTGTGGAGTTCTGGCTACTCGGAAGGCTGAGGCGGAAGGATTGCCAGAGCCCAGCAGGTCGAGGCTGGGGTGGCCATGAGTGTGCCACGGCACTTCAGCTTGGGCGACAGAGTAAGACTCCAACTCAAAAAAATAAAATAAAATAATAAAAAATAAAGATGGAGGCAATTCTGCCATTCTCTGTGGTATTCAGACCTTGGATGAAGATGGACAAAAAGCATGAGCATTTCCAATGCTCTTGTCTCTACTAGTAAGAACCCTACTGGCTCTTTCTTACGATATCCTTTTTGTCTTGCTTTCATATGAAGTAAAATCCCTCAATTTTTAGCATGGTTAGAATCCTTGGGGAGAACATTATAAACTTATGGTCAAGCCGGGCTCGGTGGCTCAGCCTGTAATCCCGCGCCTTTGGGAGGCTGAGGTGAGTGGACTGCCTGAACCTGCGGGTTCGAGACCCGCCTGGGCAGCAAGACCTCATCTCTACAATAAATCAAAAAATCAGCCGGGTGTTGTAGTGCATGCCTGTAATTCTGGCTACTTGGAAGGCTGAGGCGGAAGGGTCACTGGAGCCCAGCAGGTCAAGGCTGCGGTGGCTGGAAGCGGCCACTGCACTCCAGTCTGGGCTACAGAGTGAGACTCCAACTCAAAAAACAAAACAAAACAAACAAACAAACAAACAAAAAAAAAAAAACTTATGGTCAAAAAAGAAAGTCATTGTGAAAGCTTACTGTTAATCCACAGTGTCCCATAGACCTTAGATTTGGAAGTACACAATGCCTGTCACTTGTAGAAGAACACAGCAAAACTGATCACAGGATATTTTGGAGTTTCAAGCAGGACATGCAAAATTCTAGAAGACTCAGTTTAGCCGGGCTCGGTGGCTCAGCCTGTAATCCCACGCCTTTGGAGGCTAAGGTGAGTGGACTGCCTTAGCTCGCAGGTTCGAGACCCGCGTGGGCAACTTGGCGAGACCTCATCTCTACAATATATCAAAAAATAGCCGGGCGTGGTAGTGCGCGCCTGTAGTTCCAGCTACTTGGAAGGCTGAGGCGGAAGGATCGCCGGAGCCCAGTAGGTCGAGGCTGTGGTGCCCGGGAGCGACCACTGCACTCCAGTCTGGGCAAAAGAGACTCCAACTCAAAAAAAAAAAAAAGACTCAGTTTAAACTTTCAGGGAGTACAAAGGGAGGGAGGACAGAGCTAATAAAAAGGAAACCTCCAGCTGGACAAGGGTAACACAATTTGTTCAACGTACTTAAAATGACTACATATGTGGAAATAGAGGGCTGATGTCACACCCAAAAGACAGTACCTTGAGCTGTCCATGCCTGAGGCTATGGTTCAGCATGAATTCATAATAGACAGGCCTATATCATGAATTATTGCTCAGGTACTGCCTTAGCATTGACATTTTTTTCTTAGAAGTTTCAGTGGCAACTAAGTCTGACTCAACTTAGTTTTCTTTTGAGCTCACAAACAATAATATTAGATGCTAAGGAGATAAGATTACAATTTAACTTAAGAAAACCCCCCAATTTAGTATCTATCTTTTAACTGGTTTCAAAGAGGTGAGGAATTTGGGAGAAAAAGAATAAACAGGATTTTGTTTAGAAAAGTACTTATGCAGGGAAAAACATGAAATATGTATAAGCTAATAGGTTAAAAACAAGAGGGAGAAAAATAAAACCAAAACAGATGTATGGTAATTATCTAACTTGACAACCAAACAAACACTGAATCAACTGTGACTTTGAACTGGGGGAAGTTTTGGGGGAGACAATGTATCACAGTGGGACAGAGATGACACCTATATTTGGTAATCAGGTTTATGGAGCTCAGTGAGACATTCTAGAGAAAAACAAATAACAATTAAAGGACTAGAACAACTAACTTAACTAGGAAAGATTAAAGCAAGTCAATCCACAAAGCGTGGCCCAGCAATGACTAACGGGAAATATATTAATAGTTAGCGCCTTTGTGAAGTTGTCAACACCAAGCCCGGCAGGTGTTGGGAATGACAAGGGAGAGTTGAGATGTTGTGGAGGGGCCCAGCTATATAGGTCAACGAGAAAGAGTTTCAGGGGGCCAGGGAGTGAAATGGAAAACAGGAAAATTTCTAGAGGAAAAACCGGAAAATGTTGGACCAACATTCAGAGGGTGGAGCCTTTTCTCCCAAGAGAATGGGTGGAAGTTCAGTCCCTCGAGAAGGCTAAAAGATGTCCCATGGGACACAGGACTTTTCCCATTGCTAGCAATGGAGAAACGCTCTTCATTCTCTCTACACATAAGCATTTAAAACAGGTCTGGCACAGAAACAAAACAAATGGTGTAGATGATAACAACCTCTCACTAGATAGAGCTGAATGCAAAGATAACCCTGCTCCAGGAATGATGTACAAAGAACAACAAAGTAAGGGGCAACTGCCATTCATCATTTGCTACAATCATGTTTTTACTAATAGAATGGGCCTAATAGAGTTCCACTGTTTACAAATACATGTTTACAGATGCATTCCTACTCACGACACATTAACTTCTTCCTGACATTTTTAGGTTGACTAATCTTCCTTGTCCATAAATGGTTCTGGGCATCTCCCCAAACTAAATAAATCTCAGGGCAAAGGAAAAGTGCCAGACAAGCAGCTAACCTATTGTTACTCGAAACACACAAACACACCACACACACACACACACACACACACACACACACACAGCATAACTTCAGTTCACACAAAGCAGGACCTAGGAATTAACTTTAATTTTGCTGTTTCATTATTCTAAGGATTATTTGAGGTTTCATTATTCTAAGGATTATTTGAGGACCTTCTAATTTACAAGTGAATCCTCAAGCATTCAAAATTTAAATTTAAATTATTTTGGAATTCAGAATTCAGAGCCTCTCTCTGGCTCTCAGGATAAAAAAGAAACTCCTACTATTATTCGCTAGTTTACAGTTTAGGGGCCTAGGTCTCGTTTGCTTCTGTGGCTGAAAAGAGCTCTCTACACCCACAGGGCAAATTATTTGAACCTTGGAAACATGGTGCAGAGCTCTTCCTTCAAATCTGTTTTTTTTTTGAGTTGGAGTCTCACTCTGTCACCCAGACTGGAATGCAGTGGCCACTCCTGACCACTGCAGCCTCGACCTGCTGGGCTCCAGCG
>NW_007074623.1:172054-176002 GCF_000164805.1 Carlito syrichta | reverse complement strand
GAGCCTGGCCTTTTTTTTTTTTTTTTGACCTTCGAATAACAACTAGAATTACGATTCCCTAAGAAACCACAGACCAAACCTGAGATAGCCAATCTGAGAAGGAGGAAAATATTATTTTAATAAAATTAACTTAGGCTATACCTTCCTACATGACCTCATCCACCCTCACAGTCTCAAGCATCATCTAAGAACTGATGATTCCAAAATATATCTTTAGCCCCAATCTTTCTCCTAAACGGCCTAGGTGACACTGCCACTCAATGTCCGACATTCCTTTTTTCCTTTTTCTACCTTTTTCCCTATAGTGTTTTGTTTTCTCCCCTCCTCCAAACAGAAGCCAGAGGGACGCATTTAAAGCCCAAGCCAGATCATGTTACTCCTCTGTTCAAATTCTTCCAAAGGCACCCCGTTTCAAAGTCCTTACCAAAGATACCAAGCCCTACATGATCTGCTTCTACAACACCCATCTCATACCAGTCTCCCCTCACTGATTCTGCTCTACCTACTCTGGGATCCTTGCTGTTGTTGCTTGATTATGCCAACTCATGTTTTCACCTCAGAGCTTTGTACTTATCTCCTCTACCTGGAATGCTCTTCTTTCTGCCAGATATGTGTTTGGCTTGATTCCTCACTTTCTTCAGATCTTGGCTCAAATGTCCCTCATCAGCCCATATAAAACAGCAAAACCACTGCATTCCAGTCTGGGCGACAGAGTGAGACTCCAACTCAAAAAAAAAAAAAGATAAAAAAAAAAACCAGCAACCCCGATCATTCTATCACTCCTTACCTGTCCTCACCTAGGCCGTTTAGGAGAAAGATTGGGGCTAAAGATATATTTTGGAATCATCAGTTCTTAGAGGATACTTGAGACTGTGAGGGTGGATGAGGTCATGTAGGAAGGTATAGCCTAAGTTAATTTTATTAAAATAATATTTTCCTCCTTCTCAGATTGGCTATCTCAGGTTTGGTCTGTGGTTTCTTAGGGAATCGTAATTCTAGTTGTTATTCGAAGGTCAAAAAAAAAAAAAAAAAAGGCCAGGCTCGGTGGCTCAGCCTGTAATCCCACGCCTTTGGGAGGCTGAAGTGAGTGGATTGCCTGAGCCCACGAGTTCGAGACCCGCCTGGGCAGCAAGACCTCATCTCTACAATAAATCAAAAAATCAGCCGGGCGTGGTAGCGCCCATATAAAACATTACCAGCCCATATAAAACAGCAACCCCGTCGGGCTCAGCCTGTAATCCCGCGCCTTGGGAGGCTGAGGTGAGTGGACTGCCTGAGCCTGCGGGTTCGAGACCCGCCTGGGCAACTTGGCCTCATCTCTACAATAAATAAAAAAATTAGCCGGGCATGGTAGCACGTGCCTTTAGTTCCAGCTACTTGGAAGGCTGAGGCAGAAGGATCTCCTGAGCCCAGCAGGTCAAGGCTGTGGTGGCTGGGAGTGGCCACTGCATTCCAGTCTGGGCGACAGAGTGAGACTCCAACTCAAAAAAAAAAAAAGATAAAAAAAAAAACCAGCAACCCCGATCATTCTATCACTCCTTACCTGTCCTATTTTCCTTATACCATTCACATTATTAGGTTTTTTGTGTTTTTTTTTTTGTTTTTTTGAGTTGGAGTCTCACTCCATTGCCCAGGCTAGAGTGCAATGGCACACTCACAGCCACCCCAGTATCAACATGCCGGGCTCTGGCAATCCTTCCACCTCAGCCTACCAAGCAGCCGGGAACTACAGGTGCACACTACCATGCCCCACTATTTTTTAATTTATTGTAGAGATGAGGTCTCATCAAATTGCCTGGGCTGATCTCAAACTTGCGGGCTAAGGCAATCCACTCGCCTTGGCCTCCCAAAGTACTGGGATTATAGGCTGGGCCACTGAACCTGATCCATATTATTAGTTTTATCCATTTGTTTATACTCTGTCTTTTCCCAAACTGCTAGGAGTATAATTCATAGTAATTATAAGGCTAAAAATGGAACTTTGTTTTACTGTATGCTGAATTCCTAGTGGCTATAACAATGCTGGGCCCTTAGTAAATGCTCATCAAAGATTTGTTGAATGAATGAACACATGAACGAACTGTTACAGGTGCTAAAAATATAGACATATGGGCTTCCTTCCATTGATGAGGTCGAAGTCTAGCATGTAAAATAATTTACTTATAATGTAATGTGATAAACATGAGTGAAGGGGGCCTGGGAAAGAATGTTGACACCTGCATAGGGCTTTGAAGAACAAACAGAAGTTTACCAGATAAAAGAGGAGACTCAGCCGGGCTCGGTGACTCAGCGGCTCAGCCTGTAATCCCAGTGCCTTGGGAGGCTGAGGTGAGTGGATTGCCTGAGCCCGTGGGTTCGAGACCCGCCTGGGCAACTTGGCGAGCCCTCATCTCTTCAATAAATCAAAAATAAGCCGGGCGTGGTAGCGCATGCCTGTAGTTCCAGCTACTTGGAAGGCTGAGGCAGAAGGATTGCCGGAGCCCAGCAGGTCAAGGCTGGCGTGGCCGGGAGCGGCCACTGCACTCCAGTCTGGGTGACAGAGTGAGACTCCAACTCAAAAAAAAAAAAAAGAGGAGACTCACAGGAGGATGGTCCAGGCAGAGGGAACAGTTTATTAAACAGCGTGATATGGGACAATGTGTTCAGAAAACTGTAAGTCAATCATTATTTCTGGAACATAAATTTTGGAGTGTTCTGGCAATTAGGCTAGAAAGGAGCTTATGCTTTATCTGATAAAGGAGAATCCCTGAAGTTTTGGTTATTTTTGAGTCGGAATTTCACTCTACCAGCCAGGCTGGAGTACAGTGGCATGCTCCTGGTTGCCACAGCCTCCACCTATTGGGCTCAGGTGATCCTTCTGCCTCAACATTCCAAGTAGCTGGAAGTATAGGTGTGCACCATCATGCCCTGCTAATTAATTAATTAATTAACTAATTTTAGGGACGAGGTCTTGCCAATTTGCCCCTGGGCTCAGGAAATCATCTCGCCTCCACTTCCCAAAGTGCTGAAATTACAGGCGTGAGCCACTGTGCCTACTGTGTGAAGATTTTTTTAGGCAAAGGAGTGGGAAGGTTAACAAAGAAGCATATAAATAAACTAATGGCCGGGCGTGGTGGCTCACACCTGTAATCCCAGCACTTTGGGAGGCAGAAGCAAGAGGAGTCCAGGGGTTCAAGGTCAGTCTGGGCAACATGGAGAGACCTCGTCTCTACAATAAATCAAAAACATTAGCTGGGTGTGGTGGTGCATGCCTGTAGTTCCAGTGACATGGAAGGCTGAGGCAGAAGAATCGCCTGAATCCAGCAGGTGAAGGCTGCAGTGACCTTGAGTGTGCCACTGCATTCCAGCCTGGGTGACAGAATGAACTCCTACCCAAAAAATAAAATAAAATAAAATAAAATAAAATTTTAATCTTACTGCTTTAATTTGTTTTGCTTTGGTTTTTTTTGTTTTTGAGTTGGAGTCTCATTACATCGATGGTCCAGGCTGGAGTGTAGTGGCACACTCAGCCACTCCAGAGTTGACCTGCTGGGCTCCAGTGATCATTCCAAGTAGCCGGAACTACAGGTGGGCACTACCATGCCCGGCTAATTTTTTTTTATTTATTGTAGAGACAAAGTCTCACCATGCTGCCCAGGCTGGTCTCGAACTGCGGACTCAGGCAATCTGCTTGCCTCAGCCCCACAAAGTGCTGGAATTACAGACTTGGGCCACTGCACCCGGCCTAAATCTTGTTCCTTAAAAAAAAGAAAAGAAGCCGGGCTCGGTGGCTCAGCCTCTAATCCCACGCCTTTGGGAGGCTGAGGTGAGTGGATTGCCTGAGCCCGCGGGTTCAAGACCCGCCTGGGCAGGCGAGACCTCATCTCTACAATAAAATCAAAAAAATTAGCCAGGCTTGGTAGCGCACGCCTGTAATTCCAGCTACTCGGAAGACTGAGGCGGAAGGAT
>NW_007074623.1:167930-171993 GCF_000164805.1 Carlito syrichta | reverse complement strand
AAAAAAAAAAAAAAAAAGAAAAGAAACTAATGGAGCAACAGCATGGCAGAGGATGAATTTGCATCAACAGGTATGGAGCTGGAAACTGAGACAGGAGTTAAAAAACTCAGCTAGGAGAAAGTGATGAAATCTTCTCACATTGAGAGTATGACTATACTGGGACTGTATGAAATGCTTTAAAAATAGAGCAGAGAACCAAGAAAAACAAGAAGAAAGGCAAGTTTCTACTATATGGTATGGCATCAAGTGAGTCACTACATTAGAGAACCCACAAGAACAATACCCACCACTGATAACCTCCCACCTCCCCAGAGGATGACAAATAATAATGTGCATCTAGCCAGTTATGCCTGCAGTGGTCTTCAGACCCTGAAGCTCTAACCCACCTGACTGACTGACTGAAGAAGAGATTTAGATGCCAAGGAAGGTACAGCTGAGTCTGTACCTTCTGACACTACAGAATCTATAATATCAGATTAGTGATACTACAGAATCTGTTTTTCATTCTTGAAGCCAGGCAGTTCTATGGCATAGACGTTAATAAGGAAAAAGAGTAGACACAGCTTAGGAGTAGAGACAAGGAAACAGGATCTAGTTCCAGCTTTACTACTTCGAGTCTTTTCAAGTCTCTTCACCCCTGTACCTCACTTCTCCATGACACTCCTGAGTTTGCATCTTCCTCATACTTGTGGGGATTTTGATGTTCTGTGTGTTAGAGAGGCATCACAATAGTCACATTGAGTGCCATGCCATTTTTAGAGTCATGCTTTTATAAGACAATTTCCCATTATGCATTTTTAAACCTCGAGGTTACTAAAACTGTTATCAAATATATCTGGATCTTAAGAATAATTCTGAGAGTCAAAAGGAATGTTCTTTCCTCCTCCTTTTCAGACACTGAAGTATTCCTGCAAGGAGACGGGGTAGGAAAGAATGGGTAATTTGTTGAAATGTCTTTTTTTAATTCTAAGTTTGAAATTACTCATTTCACTGCTCTCCAACTACCTTTTGAAGTCTAGAATACAAAAACATACGTTTTCCATAACACATTAAGAGTAATGAAACAATCCTTTCTGATTTATTCAATTATAGCTCCTAAAACAAATCTGGTTTCCCCAATATATCCCAAATGTTTATAACAGTCTCAGACACATAGTAGACATTCATGAAATATTTGTTGAATGAATGTATAAGAAGCTTATTCAAATAAAAAATCCAAAAGGAAAGTTAAGATGTTCCAGTTCCAGTCAAAGTGCAACTACAGTCTCTTAATACAGTAAAAGGCAAAGAAATAAAAAGTTTGAGACACAAAGCAGAATGTAAAAACAAACAATGACATGTTTATAGTAGAAAACCTACAAGTCCAATGTATTGTGCCCTCATTACTTACTGTATCCGCAGCAGTAAGATTGATACCCAGTCCTCCAGCTCGTGTGCTTAACAGGAACACAAAGATGTCATTCCTGCAAAAATGAGAGGGATATGTTAAGAGGAAATACTGAAAAGGAAAAATAGCATGTGCTAAAAGAGAAGGATCTCTGAATACAGACCATAGAGTCTAGGGTTAGAAAGAGTTTTGGTGATTACCTAGGCCTGATGTGTATTTCCTTAAAGCACTGTACAAAGATGCTTTGTTGCTAAAAGGAAATGATAGAGGTTATCCTCCAACTGGCAGACAAAGTTTTGCTGCCTGCTAATAATTGACTCAGATGTAACACAAAAACATGTAGCAAATATAACAGAAAAATGTTACCACGGAAATACAGACTCTCTCTATGCAATAGTCATATTTATATTTTTAATAAGTCAAACCATTCCTAGTTCATACAGAGAGGCCGAATAAATCAGTATTTCCTGGTTTCCCCCTTGGAATTATGACTTCTAATAGTTTGGGAACTAACGATTATTACTCCAAAGCACTCATCTTTAAAGTGAAGAAAGTGGCCGGGCTCGGTGGCTCAGCCTGTAATCCCGCGCCTTTGGGAGTGGATTGCCTGAGCCCGCGGGTTCGAGACCCGCCTGGGCAGCAAGACCTCATCCCTACAATAAATAAAAAAATCAGTCGGGCATGGTAGCGCGCGCCTGTAATTCCGGCTACTTGGAAGGCTGAGGCAGAAGGATCGCTGGAGCCCAGCAGGTCGAGGCTGCGGTGGCCGGAAGCGGCCACTGCACTCCAGTCTAGGCGACTGAGTGAGATTCCAACTCAAAAAAATAAATAAATAAAAATAAAGTGAAGAAAGTGAGTCCTAAAAAAATGACCTAAGGTCAGGACTGAGACCTAGGCCATGACTAGGCTAATTTTTCTTTTCTTTTTTTTATTGTACTGACGCGGTCTCGCCAAGTTGACCAGGCTGGTCTTGAACCCGCAGGCTCAGGCAATCCACTCACATCGGCTTCCCAAAATGCTAGGATTACAGGCTAAGCCACCAAGCTTGGCCTAGGCCATGACTTTTATATACTACATTGAACTTAGGATCAGTCCATGAAGACAGGCTAGAAGTACTTCACATGAATGCCAACACAGTCCTTAAATTCAAATTATTCGATATAGTTTTCTCAGTTTCCTTCTACATCCCATGCCCTTTTAAAGCAACACAGGATTAGGAATAAACCAGTAGGTAACACTGTCATTGATTCAAGCAACAAATATTTATTGAATATCTTCTAGGAACAAGGCCCATGCCAGATCACAAGGAATAGGCTTTTGACTGTTAGATTTATTTATGTAGACACATACTCCCAAATAGGGGCTCAATCTTAGTCCAGTAATTACAGCTCACATAAATAAAGCTTAAGATTGTCTTACATTTGCATGTTCTTGCCACCCCAAGTTATTTTCCAGAACATTTCTAAGGGAAAGGGACTGTATTATACTGACAGTCCTCTAAGCAAACTTGACAGTCCTCTAAGTCAAGCTTCTAATTCCTTTTCATCATGTCTTTAGTAAGGAATTGGAAATTCATTTAGATCAGTGTTATTTAAACTGCAGGCCACACCTATCATTGGTCATGAAATCAGTTTGGTGATCTGGACTGCATTAGATAAACTAATTACAGAGAAAAAGAGATCAGAAAACATTCTAATGCATCACAGGCCATAAAAGTATTATGAAGTTTCAGATATCGTATAAAGGTACTAAAAGCACAATGCAAAATCAAGTTTTATTCTATGGGTTCCAGTAAAAAACAAACAAACAAACAAACAAACATTATCATCAGGATGATCTCATCCCTTCAGGCTATTCTTCCTTGGTAAAGTCACTTGACTGCTGAAAGTCTATTTCCTGGACCATAAAATGAAGATACAACAAACAGCTGAAGTGACTAACTGATGTCATGTCAACATCAAACAAATATCAGTGAATGAACTGTTTTGAAATAAGCATCCTGGTTATTAATCACTAAGCTGGGTAGGTCCTAGTAGAAATGTGCCCATTATTTGCATTCAATTAAACACAACTTTCCTAGGGGCAGGCATGGATAACAGAACGTGAGTGGAAACCTCTCTAAGGTCATAATTCCAAAAGCTTTGTACTCCTATGAAAGTTCTACTAATTTATCCTTGAATTTTATTATTAAGTTTAATATTTCATTAATTTTAATTATTTGATTTATATCATGTTTTATGTTTAAATCATACAGAGCAAACCAAAGAGGTGAAGGGCATCTGACAGTTTACAAACATTTTCCCACACATACAGGATGATGTAAATCAAAGTGTGGTAATTAATGGGCCCAAAGAAGAATATTTAATCACAGTAAGATTTCACATAAATTTTAGGTCACTCTAGTCTTTAAAGAATAACCGGAACTTGAGTCTATAATACTGAGTGACCTCTCACAGAAACAAAGATCCGAGTATCACATGTTCTCACTCATATCATGGACCTTGAACATCCAATGTAATACTGTAAGAAAATGACTGACGGTACTGGGAAACTATGGTGGGGGGGATGGGATTAACAGTAGCAAATATCTGTCTGGGGAAGGGGAAACACCTCTTATTAACAGGGTGCCTGAATGAAACGTAATTGTACACCTAACCCTTAACTGTACCCCACAAA
>NW_007074623.1:161848-167843 GCF_000164805.1 Carlito syrichta | reverse complement strand
GCCTGTTCTTGTACCAAAGCGAGAGGTATCACACTACCAGACTTTAAACTTTATTATAAAGCTACAATAATCAAAACAGCTTGGTATAGGAACATTCTATTTTTAAACAGGAGACTTACATTCTTCAAAAATGGCAATGCTATAAAAGACAAAGAATGGCTGTGGAAATGCTCCAGATTAAAAGAGGTTGAACATGAAATGAAGATGGAGATTGAAATGGAAAGGAAGGGAAGCAGGAAGAGTGGAGAAGGTAGGGGGAAGGAGGTGGAGAAAAGAGAGGGCGGTGGGGAGATTAATAGTAGGTTAATCTGGGTAAAGGGAATATACAAGTGTTCTTTGTAATATTATTAATCTTGCCATTTCTGTATGTTTGAAATGATTTCCAAATAAAAGGGTATATATTAAAAAAAAAAAGAATAACCAATCTGGGCAACATAGTGAAAACTGTCTCAAAAAAAAAATAAAGAAAGAAAAGATAAAATAAGCTGGGCATGATGACATATGCCTGTAGTTCTAGTTGGCTACTCAGAAGCTGAGATAGGAGGATCACTCAAGCCCAGGAGTTTGAGGCTGTAGTCAAGTACGATCACATCACTGCACTGCAGTCTGGGTGACAAAGTGAGACTTTTTTTTTTTTTTTTTTTTAATCAGAGTCTCACTTTGTCTCCCAGGCTGGAGTGCAGTGGCATGCTCACAGCAACTGCAGCCTCGACCTGCTGGGCTCAGGTGATTCTTCCGCTTCAACCTTCCAAGTAGCTGGAATCATAGGCGAGCGCCACCACACCCAGCTAATTTTTTTTATTTATTGTAGAGACGAAGTTTCACCATGTTACTCAGGCTGGTCCTGAACTCCTGAGTCCTGAGTTCAGGCAATCCTCTTGCTTCCCAAAGTGCTGGGATTACAAGTGCGAGTCGCTGCGCCCGGCCTCATCTTTTTTTTTTTGAATCAGTCTCACTCTGTTGCCCAGGATGAAGTGCAGTAGCACAATTGTAGCTACCATAGCCATGACTTGCTGGGCTCAGATGATCCTTCCATCTCAGTCTTCCAAGTAGCTGAAACTATAGGCACGTACTACAATGCTCAGCTAATTTTTTGATATATTGTAGAGATGCAGTCTCACCATGTTGCCCAGGCTGGTCTAAAACTCCCGGGCTCAAGCAATCCTCTTGAGTTGGCCTTGCAAAGTGCTGGGATTACAGGAATGAGCCACTACAACCAGCCTCAGACTCCATCTATTAAAAAAAAAATTCCAGCCGGGCTCAGTGGCTCAGCCTATAATCCTGCGCCTTTGGGAGGCTGAGGTGAGTGGATTGCCTGAGCCTGAGGGTTCGAGACCCACCTGGGCAGGCGAGACCTCATCTCTACAATAAATAAAAAATTAGCCGGGTATGGTAGCGTGCGCCTGTAGTTCCAGCTACTTGGAAGGCTGAGGCGGAAGGATCGCCGGAACCCAGCAGGTCGAGGCTGCGGTGGCCGGGAGCGGCCACTGCACTCCAGTCTGGGCAACAGTGAGACTCCAACTTAAAAAAAAAAAAAAAAAATCCGTCCCATCACAGCACTGAGAAGACAGCTCGCACTCCCTATATCTTCCTCACCTGCTTTGGTGGGCACAGAGGTAGTGGGGTCAAAGCTTTTCTCTGACACCTGTGTGAGAGCTGATGGAGTCACCCAATGGCTAGGACTTTTTAAAAAAATAATTCCCAAGGAAGCCCAAAATATGAGCATGGAGGATAGAGGGGAATGGGTATAGAACAGGGAGGGAGGTAGACAGCAGCTGGGAAATGCAACAAAAGAAAACTATTAGAAGCAGAAAGATGGGCAATTTCCATAGGTCTGGACAGTCTATGTTAAGTTCCCAGATGTAGCAACTGCTTATAAATAGGGACTACATACACAAAGACATTAGTGAAAGGAATGTAGACAAAAACTCAGAAATAAAATGGCTTGTTTTGGATATCAATTATGTATCAAAAGGATGTCTTCTGATGATGAAGTAGATGCATTCAGTGTAATTTTATCATATTGTAATAGAAAACTAAGAATTACAGAAATCGGCTGGGCGCAGTGGCTCAGCCTGGAATCCCAGTACTTTGGGAGGCCGAGGCGAGAGGATGGCCTGAGCCCAGGGATTTGAGACCAGCCTGGGCAACTTGGTGAGACCTCGTCTCTACAATACATCAAAAATTAAGATAGGCGTGGTAGTGCATGCCTGTAGTTCCAGTAACTTGGAAAGCTGAGGCTAAAGGATCTCCTATGGTGAGCAGGTTGAGGCTGCAGTGGCCATGAGTGTGCCACTGCACTCCAGCCTGGGCCACAGAGTGAGACTCCAACTCAAACAAACAAACAAAAAAAGAATTACAGAAATCTTGGGTTGTTATAATAAAAGAAATTAGTTTCCATCCTGGATTATACTGCTGGATTATTTATAAACAAAAAACCTAAGTCAAACTGTTAAGAAGTTCCTCTCTACTTAAAAATCTAGTATTGATAATGTGAATAAGAAAACAAAAACCCAGAAGACAACATGGTGGTTAGGGTGCCCTCTAGGGGCTGAAAAGGAATCTCAACTCAGGGTTTCTTGGAACAGGCCTTAGAGATCAGGCTTCTCTGTGTGGTCTGTACAGGGTGAAAGCACATAGCAAAGACATGACTAGATCTGTCTTCGTTAATGACCCATCGATATGCCTTTGCACCAAAATATCCAAATAGTGCAAGGCACATAGCTGATTGCAGCAAAGGCTTGTTGATGACTGAAAAAGAACCACAATGAAAGATGACACTGGAGCTCTGCAACACTCCCACAAAGAAAAAAATTCATGGTACAGTCACTTTTTCTCTTATGTCCCAAAGAGCCACTCTGAGTAGCCAGATAACGGGATGGGGATACATTTGGTAAAGGTCATGAAGTAGGAGGAAAGGAAGCAAAGGCCAAGGCACCATAGAGCAAAGACCTTGTGAATGGTTACTAGGATCACGCACTGGTCACATGTTCTCAATGTTGCCAGTCAGGACATCCTGGCCAAAAAATCTTTAGTCTCAGTCAGACTTTTTCCTGGAAGGATCCCTCATGAATAAATCTTGTATGAAGGGAATGTAAATTGCTTTTTATAGGAGTTCTTGTTTACTCTGGCTGACCTTTGAGCCACAGGGTTTTCCAGTTGAAATTATAATTTTTTCTTTTGATGTCTTTTCATTAATAATAATGAAAATACTTGGCAAGGAATGCTTTTTTTTGTTTTCAAAAACACCTGCCTTTTCCTCCATATTGGTCTACTGCAGCCACTCATATTTGTAAGTTGAGCATTTCCCCCCTATTTTGAGGGGTCAGTTTGATAAGCTTCTAGTCAGCACAGGCACAATTCACATTCTTTTTTTTTTTTTGAGTTGGAGTCTCACTCTGTCACCAAGACTGGAGTGTAATGGCTGCTCCTGGCCACTGCAGCCTCGACCTGCTGGGCTCCGGCGATCCTTCCACCTTAGCATTCCAAGTAGCGGAAACTACAGGTGCGCGCTACCACGCCCGGTTGATTTTTTATTTATTGTAGAGATGAGGTCTCGCACCAAGTTGCCCAGGTGGGTCTTATACCCGCGGGCTCAGGCAATCCACTCACCTCAGCCTCCCAAGATGCAGAATTACAGGCTAAGCCACCAAACACGGCTACAATTCACATTCTATACATAGGAAATAGATTATTTCTTAGCCATAGTCCCAATCTAAGCATCTGGTTTACAATGAAGGCAAAGATCAGGAGACTTTAAGCAAAAGCACTACCTAATAAAATATAAAAAATAATTTAAAAATTGTTAAAGGAAGACTTTTGTCTCTTTTTAACATTTTGCCTAATATTAGATAAGTATTAAAATGATGGTTACCAGCAAGGCATGGTGGCTTATGCCTATAATCCCAGCACATTGGGAGGCCGAGGTGAGAGGACTGCCTGAGCCCACAGATTTGAGACTAGCCTGGGCAACTTGGTGAGACCTCATCTCTACAATAAAGAAAAAAATTAGCCAGGCATGGTAGCACGTGCCTGTAGTTCCAGCTACTTGGAAGGCTGAGGTGAAAGGATCACCCGAGTCCAGCAGGTCGAGGTTGTGGTGGCCGTGAGCGTGCCACTGCACTCCAGCCTGGGTGACAGAGTGAAACTCCAACTAAAAAAAAAAAAAAAAGCTAGTGAATATCTTTGTGTATAAAGCTTTTCTCTCTTTTAGATTATTGTTAGCATAAATTCAAACAAGGCAAAATTACTAGGTGAAGGGATAAGAACATTTAAGACTCTATGCATATTGTCATATTGCTTTGTTAAAACTAGAGCTGTAGTGTTGACTTCTAGTGATGTTGGCTTCTGAGTTATGAGCTACAGTTGTTCTCCTAGCCGACTCAATTACCAGAAAACTAGGCTATGAAATCCAGGACTTAATATATTTTGTAGTAACTTTTTTTTTTTGAGTTGGAGTCTCACTCTATCTCCTAGGCTGGAGTGCAGTGGCAGCTGGAACTACAGGCACGTGCCACTGTGCAGCTAATTTTTTGTTGTTGATGTTGTAGAGGTGAAGTTTCATCAAGTCGTCCAGGCTGGCCCACTGACTATTTTAACAGTAGAAAAGTATATATACCCAGTGTAATGGAATATTGATCATTAAAATGATCATTGCAAAGACTTTTGAATATATATATGTGAAAATGTTTATGATATAATGTTAAGTGGGAAAAAATCAGAACACAAAATCCCATGTACAATATGGTATCAACAGTGTTAATATAATCATACACATTCATTGAAGATTAGAAGGAATGCTGGGAGTGGTGGTTCATGCCTATAATACCAGTACTTTGGGAGGCAGAGGTGAGAGGATTGCCTGAGCCCAGGGGTTTGAGACCAGGCTGGCAAACCTGGCATCACGACCTCATCTCTACAATAAATAAAAAAAATTAGCCAGATGTGGTGGCTCATGCCTGTGGTTCCAGCTACTTGGAAGGCTGAGGTGGAAGGATCACCTGAGACCAGCAGGTCAAAGCTGTGGTGGCCGTGAGCGTGCCACTGCACTCCAGTCTGTGAGAAAGAGTGAGACTTCAATTCAAAGAAAAAAAAAAAAGACTAGAGGGATATACCTCTAGCCTAACAGTAGAAAGATTGCAGATGATTTTTATTTTTAAATATTTTTCAAATTTTTCTTAATAGGTATTTCATTATAATACATAAAAGGCCCCGACTGTTACTGAAAAAAACAAAACATTACTATTAACTAGACCCTCAAATATACAATAGCAAATATACTAGTAGAAAATAAACACGAACAGTATGAGGTGAAATACCTATTACTTAATGGTTTTTCTCATAACACATAATGCATGCCATCCCATACCACTGTGTCCACATCACAGATGCACTGATGTGACTGGAGAAAATATAGGCACTCTGGGGAAAACACAGTTTAGAGACATTGCACTTAAGATTCTTGTCAGTTGGAGCTTTTAGGATGAAGGAGGTAAGGACACAATTAAAATATACCTCACTGATTTCAGAATCAAGAAAAGATGATGATCACCTGGTAAACTTTTTTTCTCTCTTTTTGCCGTGACAAAAAGAGGTACTCAGGTGGGCTAAGAGATACTGTTGTGCTTATTCATGTCTCAAATAATCAACTTCAGAATTTAGTGACAGTTTCTGCTAGGTGAGATGCTAGGTCAGCCTATCCATAGAGCTGCTCCAAGGTAATAAAATGAAATCGGTTCAAAGCAGATCTCGACCTCCATTGCTGGTCAAACCGATTCTAGAGTATACTTTTAACCTAGGAATTGTTGCCCTCACTGGGTATATACTGTAAACCAAAACCTCAGGATAAATCTCCTTAGCTGTGCTCCACCATAAAAGATACCACAATAGCAAAAAATTTTAATCAGAGGGAATTCTATGCTGGATTATGGATGTGTTTTTTTGTTTTTTTTTTTTTTGAGTTGGAGTCTTACTCTGTCGCCCAGACTGGAGTGCA
>NW_007074623.1:155094-161792 GCF_000164805.1 Carlito syrichta | reverse complement strand
CCACTTACCTCAGCCTCCCAAAGGCGCGGGATTACAGGCTGAGCCACCGAGCCTGGCTATGGATGTGTTTTATGCTAAATTATTTTATGTCTGAGTTAAACTATGCTTTTGAACTGAAATAAATTAAAAATTGAAACCTAAATACAAATGGCTATATGTTTAATTTTCTTCCCAAGAATCCAAAAGTTAAATAGCAACAGGCCATGCAATTAAGTGCCAGAATGTCAAAATTTTTCTGATTTACAGACATTAAGATCTGCTTTATTCCTCAATTCTCCAGGTCTAAGGAAGAAAATCAAGATGGAGTTCAGCAGATCTGTCACTAGGGGAGCCTGGCCTTCTTCTTGAGAGGAGCAGTAATCAGACTCTGCTTACTACAATGAGAACCTGCACTCAGGATAATTATGGCTCTGTAAACCATCAGCATTCAGCAGGTGGCATTTGAAATTTCATAGGCTCATTAGCAGGTGGGAGAGGTACTGTGGCCAAGAGCTGCCAGCTGAATAGATTACATACTTCTGTAATTTGTCATATTGCACTCTACTGCAACTATGCTAGAGGGAAAGCAGGAAAAGGAAAGGCACTTTTCCTTAAACTTACACAATATGAAAACATAAACAAACTAAAAATCAACTCTAAGTTGACACCGAAAAATGGCTACTGTTAATAATTAGGGCTTTAACAATTGTGGACTTTTTTCTACATAATTTTTTTCATACTGATTGTGAAGGATCTTGATTCATACTCAGAAATTGTTTACTGCCCTAAGAAATAGGCACTGATGTGGTAAGAAAAGCATATTTCAAACATAAAAATTACCAAGAACATTCTCTTTCTCTCTCTGACACATAGATCTGAATTTAGCAACCTCTTAAAATGGTAAAAATTACATCATGATTACTTAACAAGCTAAGATGTCTTGGCTTTTTTTTTTTTTTTTTTGAGTCAGGGTCTTATTCTGTCGCCCAGGCTGCAGAACAATCACAACTCACAGTAGCCTCAAACTCCTGGGCTCAAGCAATCCTTCTGACTCAGCCTCCCGAGTAGCTGGGACTACAGGTGTGTGCCACCATGCTGCCGTAATTTTTAAATTTTTTGTAGAGATGAGGTCTCACTATGTTGCCCCGGTGGTTGGCATTTTTTAAAACCCACCATTTCAAGCACTAGAGGAAAATCAAAAGAATAACGTTTTTAATTTTCATTAACATTACCTGTTCTGAAAATCAGCAACCATGTCTCGCCTCTCCGAGATCTTGGATGAGCCATCAAGCCTCATGTAGGTATGCTTCCTGTAAACCATATATTCCTGCCAATCAGGGTAAAAGGATATATAATAAGTCTGATGCAAATTACTTTATTCTAATTTTCACAAGCATCTATCAGCCTTCTACCTCATCTAAACTGGGGGCAAGTCATTATATCCAGAATAGGGAGGAAGTAACCCCAGAAGTACATGCATTTAATTTGTAAATGAGTTTATTGCTAGTATGTGAGAATCAGGGCAAGATGAAGATTGCAAACACCCTCAGTTTCAATCCGCTACTGGCCACTGCAGGCTCAACCTGCTGGGCTCCGGCAAACCTTCCGCCTCAGCCTTCCGAGTAGCCAGAATTACAGGCACATGCTACCATGCCTGGCTGATTTTTTGATTTATTGTAGAGATGAGGTCTCGCCAAGTTACCCAGGCAGGTCTCGAACCCGCGGGCTCAGGCAATCCACTCACTTCAACCTCCCAAAGCGCAGGATTACAGGCTGAGCCACCGAGCCGGCTATCTCTGTTTTATTTCAGTGAGCAACACCCTAATGTATCCCCACCAACAAATCCTTGCTGAATTATAAAGTCCTTGAAAGTATAGGCTAAGTTTCCTTCTCTCATCAGAGCATGCATCACTGTTAAGGGAGGCCTAAGTATCAGAGTGAAACAAAAGACAAGGTTAGAAAATGTTCCTGACATTATCTGAAACAGGAATTACAACTTTTAAGAATCAAGAGAGGCTGAGGTGAGTGGATTGCCTGAACACACGGGTTCGAGACCCGCCTGGGCAACTTGGCGAGACCTCATCTCTACAATAAATCAAAAATTAGCCGGGCGTGGTAGCGTGCACCTGTAGTTCCAGCTACTTGGAAGGCTGAGGCGGAAGGATTGCTGGAGCCCAGCAGGTCGAGGCTGCGGTGGCCGGAAGCGGCCACTGCACTCCAGTCTGGGCGACAGAGTGAGACTCCAACTCAAAAAAAAAAAAAAAAAAAGAATCAAGAGATCCAGGTGGGCACGGTGGCTTATGCCTGTAATTCCAGCACTTTGGGAGGTCAAGGCAGAAGGATTACTTGACATCAGAAGTTTGAGACTAGCCTGGGCAACATAGTGAGACGTCATGTCTACAAAAAATCCAAAAAATTAGCCGGGTAAGTTGGTGTGCACCTGTAGTTCCAGCTACTGAGAAGGCTGAGACAGGAAGATCGCCTAAGCACTGGAAGATGAGGCTGTGGTGAGTTGTGATCCTGCCACTGCACTCTAGCCAGGGTGACAGAGTGAGACCGTAACTCAAAAAAAAAAAGAAGTTGCAATTCCTCTTGTAGTTACATCCAAATGAACACTGACTTCCTCTTTTGTTACTGCGTATTACATTACCAAAAGTTCATTTGTACAAGAATCATCATCAAAAGTTCAACATAGTTGCCTATTCATACAATGATCACCATAAAACAGTTACTTCAGTGCTTTTTTTTTGAGTTGGAGTCTCCCTCTGTCGCCCAGACTGGAGTGCAGTGGCCGCTCCCGGCCACCACAACCTCAACCTGCTGGGCTCCGGCGATCCTTCCGCCTCAGCCTTCCAAGTAGCTGGAATTACAGGTGCTCACTACCACTCCCAGCTAATGTTTTGATTTATCGTAGAGATGAGGTCTCACCAAGTTGCCCAAGCAGGTCTCGAACCCGCAGGCTCAGGCAATCCACTCACCTCAGCCTCCCAAGGCACAGGATTACAGTCTGAGCCACCGAGTCCGGCAACTTCAGTTCTAAAATAACTTTTCTCTATTGAATAAGGCATTTCATTTGGAAAAGATTTCTGTTAATTAGTTTTCTGTGGTCAAATTTTTTTTTTGGTTGGCAGGGTCTCACTTTGTTGCTCAGGCTCAAGTATTCTTTCTCATTTATTCATTCATTCATTCATTCGTTTTAGAGTTGAGGTCTTAGTCTGTCACCCAGGCTGGAATGCAGTGGCATGATTATGGCTGACCGTAATCTCAACCTCTGGGTTTAGGTAACCCTTCTGTCTCAGCCTCCCAAGTAGCGGGGACTACAGATATGCCCCTCCATATCTGGCTAATTTTTTAAATTTCTGTAGCGACATGGTCTTGCTATGTTGCCCAGGCTGGTCTCAAACTCCTGGAGACAAGCAATCCTCCCACCTTGGCCTTCGAAAGCGTGGGATTACAGGTGTGAGCCACAGCGCCTGGCCTCAAATATTCTTAAATTGCAATACTGGGGGCAGTATATGTGACAGCTTACTTTTAGAATGAGTGTTACGAACGTAGCAGAGTCTCTGACTAGGGTAACTGTGAGGCAAAGGTGGTCAACAAAGTAGACATGCTTACTGATATATACTATCTTCACTATGCTTTATTTATTTTTACTATTTCTTTCTGTATCGGGGTAATAATCTCTGATAATCAAAAAGGAGCAGAGGATATTCCATCAGAGTGAGCGTCAGTGCACACTTTAAAGTCACCAAGTCCAGCCTTAACAGCCTCACTTAATAGGCTATGTTCAAAGTCAGCAGCTGAGATCTGATTAATTAGAAACTGTGTATTCACTAAGTTTTGCAGCTGGATCCCTCCCTTCTTCTTTTTGAAATTTAGACATGGCATCTTCCTATGTTGCCTAGGCCAAAGTGCAGTGGTTATTCACAGGTGTGCTCATAACCCGCTACAGCCTTGAACTCCTCGGCTCAAGCAATCCTTCTGCCTCAGTCTCCCAAGTAGCTGGGACACAGATACATACCACTGCACTTCAGATACCTGTTAAAGACGTACAACCATTTCCATATATCTTTCAACTCTGTACAAGCCAGGCTCGGTGGCTCAGCCTGTAATCCCGCGCTTTGGGAAGTTGAGGACAGTGGATTGCCTGAGCCCGCAGGTTCGAGACCCGCCTGGGCAATTTGGCGAGACCTCATCTCTACAATAAATCAAAAAATTAGCCAGGTGTGGTAGCACGCACCTGTAGTTCCAGCTACTTGGAAGGCTGAGGCAGAAGGATTGCCGGAGCCCAGCAGGTCGAGGCTGCGGTGGCTGGGAACGGCCATTGCACTCCAGTCTGGGTGACAGAGTGAGACTCCAACTCAAAAAAAAAAAAAGAAAAGAAAAGAAAAACAAAACTCTATACAGTTCATTCCCATGCCTGAGTACTACTGCTGGATGATTAATTTGATATTACTATGGTTTGCAGTAACTGTAACAATCTTAGCACTCCTGTGCATTAAAGAAGACTTATGAGACAGAAAGACCATTAACCAGTCCTTCAAACTAGTACAGCTACCTTGGAGAACATATGAAAGTCTTTCAAAAAATTAAAAATATGGCCGGACATGGTGGCTCATGCCTGCAATCCTAGCACTTTGGGAGGCTGAGGCAGGAGGATTTCTTGAGGCCAGGAGTTCAAGACAGGCCTGGGCAATATAGTGAGACCTAGTCTCTATTAAAAAAAACCTAGAAAATTAGCCAGATGTGGTGGTGCCTGCTTATAGTCCCAGCTACTCAGGAGGCTGAGGCAGGATAATTGCCTGACCAGGAGGTTGAGGCTGTAGTTGAAGCTGGGATCATGCCATTGCATTCCAGCCTGGGCAATAGAGTGAGACCCCAACTCAAAAAAAAAAAAAAAAAAATTACAACTAGAACTACCTTATGATCCAGCAATCCCACTACTGGGAATTTACCCAAAGGAAAATAAATCAGTATATTAGAGACATTTGCACCCCCATGTCTACTGCAGCACTATTCACCATAGTCAAGATATGGAATCAATCTAAGTGTCCAATAACAGATTAATGGATAAATAAAATACAGTGTGTATACACACACACACACACACACACACACACACACATAACCCCATGGAATACTATTCAGCCATAAAAAAAAAAAATGAAATGCTATCATTCATGGCAACAAAGATGGACCTGGAAGATTCACCTTAAGTGAAATAAGCAAAGAAGAGAAAGTTAAACACCACATGTTCTAATTCATGTGGAAGTTAAAAACTTTGATTTCTACTTCTTCATCTACTTCTGAAATTTTTATAGAGTTAAAAAAAATAAGTTGTTCTCACAGAAGTAAAAAACAGAACAGAAGACACTAGAGGCTGAGAAGGGTGGGGGAAGGGGAGGGAATAGGGAGAGATATTTTAAAGGATACAAAACTACAACTAGATAGGAGGAATAAGTGCTAGTGTTCTATACCACTGTAAGATGACTATAGTTAACAATATGTAGTTTCAAATGGCTAGAAGACAGATATAGAATGTTCCCAACTAAAAGATATGATAAATGTTTGAGATGATGAATACACTAATTACCCTGAACTATATACTATATAGATGTATTGGGATATCACTGTGTACTCCATGAATAAGTACAATTATTTGTCAATTAAAATGACAGTAAAAATAAAAATTACTGAAGAAGTCAACAAGGTTATAGACAAGATGTATTGTTGGCATTTGAATAGTGATGCTCAGCTAGGATTAGGAATACACATGCCTGGACTTACCCCAGGGATTCTGACTCTGTGGGTCTAGGTTAGGACTTGGACTAGTTTGTTAGAAAGACTATTATGAAGAAAGACAAAAAATAGTAAGTGCTGGTAAGGTTGTGGAGAAGAGAGAAATCCTGGACACTGTTGGTGGGAATAGCCATTATGAAAAACAGTATGGAGGTTTCTCAAAAAATTAAAAATAGAACTATAACATGTCTAGCAATTCCACTACTGGCTATATACTCAAAGGAAATTAAATTAATATCTCAAGATATCAGCACCTCTATCTTCACTGCTACATTATTCAAAATAGCCAAGACATGGAATCAATCTAAGTGTCTATCAATGAATGGATAAAGAGATTGCGGTATATATACACAATGGAATATTATTCAGTGTTAAAAAGAAGGAAATTATGCTATTTATGACAGCATGTATGTTCCTGGAGGACATTATGCTAAATGAAATATGCCAGGCACAGAGAGACAAACATTGCATATTACTTATATGTAATGTAAGTAATCTATAAAAGTAAAAACCAAAAAGTCAAAAGCTCAGAAAAGCAGAGAATAGAAGGGCAGTTGCTGGGGCTGGGAGAAATGGGAAGATGTGGGCCAAAGATTCAGTTATGTAAGATGAAAAAATTCTGGAGATGTACTGCATAGTTAATAATATTGTATTGAGCCAGGCTAGGTGGCTCAGCCTGTAATCCCGCGCCTTTGGGAGTTTGAGGTGAGTGGATTGCCTGAGCCCGCGGGTTTGAGACCCGCCTGGGCAACCTGGTGAGCCCTCATCTCTACAATAAGTCAAAAATTAGCCGGTGTGGTAGCGTGTGCCTGTAGTTCTAGCTACTTGGAAGGCTGAGGTGGAAGGATCACTGGAGCCCAGCAGGTTGAGGTTGCGGTGGCCGGGAGCGGCCACTGCACTCCAGTCTGGGTGACAGAGTG
>NW_007074623.1:152745-155074 GCF_000164805.1 Carlito syrichta | reverse complement strand
GGTGACAGAGTGAGACCCCAACTCAAAAAAAAAAAAAAAATAATAATAATAATAATAATATTGTATTGTATACTTGGAATTTGCTACTTAAGATAGTCAATCTTAAGTGTTCTCACCACACACGCAAAAATCCTAACTATGTGAGGTAATAGATATGTTCATTAGCTTAATTGTGGTAATAATTTGACATCGTATACATATTTCAAAATATCGTAGTGTCCATTTTAAATATATACAATGTTTATTTATCACATATACCTAAACAAAGTTGTAGGGGGGAAAAACTTCAAAGAATTCCAACAGATAGCTTATATCAGCAGCTGAGAACAACCACTAACGAGGGAAGGCAGGGCAGTGTTCTCTTTGAACTCTGCTATTCAGTAGCCCTGAGAACACCTGATGTTTGTTGGAAATGCAGAATTGAAGGGCACACCCCAGACCTAGTGAATCAGAATCTGCATTTTAATAACATGTGACTTGTAAGTATTAAGTTTGAGAAACACTATCGCAAAACATATATACACTTTTTTTCAAGCAAAACCTTATATGGACACCCTCTGTTGCAACTCTGGTTGATGAAGAAGGATGGGGAGTCCAGGGTCCCATCTGCTTAACCTCTACCAGTCTGCTTCCATAGCCCACTAGTTTGGAAACCCCTGTTTTATCATACACAGTGAGAAGACAGATCAGTTGTAGATCACATCCATAAGTCCTGCTTTTTAAGCAGCGGCATGCAAACACAGCTGCCAGCACAATTCATGATAGTTTCAGCAAATGCATTCTCACACCTTTACAGTGTATTAAACAAACGCAAATACATACCCAGTGGTACTAAGCTGTTGTTGAAGCAGTGGTGGTGGTGATGATGATGACGACGACGACGACTAGGCATTTACTGAGGATTCACTAAGTGACAGTCATTGCTCTGTGTATTTTATCTGCTTTAGCTTATCTAACCCTCATGATATCCTTAAAGGTAGGTGCTATTATTGTCACTCCCATTTTACAGATGCTAAGGTCCCTAAAGTGACACAAGCAGTAAGTAATGGACCTAGGATGGAAACTCAAGCAGACTGGTTTCAGAGCCCTTGGCTTAACCCTTCTATTGCTTCCCAGATGGAAGGGAAGCTCACCACTACTAGGAGAAAAAAAACAGGCCAGAGACATCCTCATTAACTCTAAGGTTCTTAATACACTCTGTCCATAACTTCTCCAACATCAACATAAAGGATAACTGGACACTTGGAAACATAAAGGCAAATGTTTATATATCCTATCACAGACTTTCTATTCTGAAACTTCTATTTCAAAGTTGCCTTTGATTCTCATTTTAACCTGATTTCATTTTTTTAAATTTAATTTTACTATAAAGATGTGGGGTACAAGTCAGGATTAGGTATATAAATAATGAATGTACAGGTGAAGTCTGGGCCTCCAACTGATCCTCACTTTCCCTGGATTAGGATCAGCTACCCTTTGTGTTGTTATGTGACCCTCCCCTCATTGCATTTCTATAAAACAGTTTGGGGGAAGAATTTAATATGATCCACAAACTTGTAGACTTGAGATAATTTTACTTCTTGGACATGTTGCTTTTCATCTTTAGGATATCACCACCAGCAAAAAGTCAACTACTCTCTATTTCTACTACAATTTATTTGCAATCCAAGCAAATTAAACCAAGTGAAATATGACACCGATACTTCCACTATCTAATACATAGCCTTTTGGAGCAACACTCTAAGAAAATACACTCACAGGCTCATAATAATTTGCCTGCAACCTACTTTTGTTATTTCCTTTTCTCCTGTACCATATGTTTCAGTGACTAATAGACTACTATCTCCAAATGTCTTGAACCTTCCCATCTCTCTGCATTTTCGGTCTCAAATTCCCTTCTTCCTGATGGCTGAAATTCTATATAAGTTCTTAAAATTCAGATGTCACTGTCTGTGTGAAACCTTCCTCAAGAGAGACCCAGTTAGAAATAAACATATCCTTCTTGCTATCCTCAGCGCTGTTTGTGCTTCATTTGGCCCTACTATCAGGGTTTACTCGACAGTTATTTGTGTATGTACATGTCTCCTCCACCAGATACATTCCTTACGGTCAAAGACCAATACCTGTATCTGCCTGGCATAACGCCTTACTCACAGGTGGCAAGGGGGAAAAAAAGGATTAAAAAGATTATAAACAGCATAGGCTGTAAGCTAGCAAATTTCTTTCTATCATTTCTCAGACCTAATGAAAACTCTAATTAATAGTGACCCCAGCTGGGCTCGGTGGCTCAGCCTGTAATCCCACGCTTTGGGAGGCTGAGGTGAGTGGA
>NW_007074623.1:140652-152540 GCF_000164805.1 Carlito syrichta | reverse complement strand
CGGAGCCCAGCAGGTTGAGGCTGCGGTGGCCAGGAGCGGCCAATGCACTCCAGTCTGGGCAACAGAGTGAGACTCCAACTCAAAAAAAACAAAAACAAAAGAACAGTGACCCCAATTTGCTTTTCATTCCATGGGCAGTTTTAGAAGACCCAGCATTTCTGTATGTTTAGAATCACAGACCCCAAATGTAACTTGGAGTTCTAAGAAAAGCCATCTTGCAGATGACAGAATGTCTGTTCATGATGAAGCCTCTCCCGGTGACATTCTGCACTTGAATAGCTGACTGGGCAAGTTACACAACCCAGTGTCTCAAATATCATCTTAGCTATGCACTACCTGGATTTAATTCTGTGTTGCACTGTTTTCATATGTTGGTACAGCTCAAGATTTGACTTGATTTCAGTACTCACCATATATAGCATATATGAAGTATATGGCAACCCCTTCAAATACTTCTCATTACATACAAAATAACAAGCGGCATATTTCCTAAAACTATAGGACTCGGTTGCTTGATGCAAGAGGAATGAAACTCAAAAGAGAAGACCCAGAGACAATATAAGTCATCTGCAATGAGTTACAAGCTCTCTGCTACTACTAGATTATAGAGAGGTATTCCCATCTATGGCAAGATTGGTGGTGGTAGGAAAAGTTCTGCCTGACATTTAGTTGGACACCACCATCCCAACTGCACAGAGGCTATGTGTTTTCATAGCACCCCCTACAGCCACGATTCAGTAAATAGAAAAGAAACCCATAATAAGACATTTAGTGATCCATGATATCTTCACTTTATGTCTTTAACTTCTGCCTGTGGGCAACTAAAAATTCCTGGCCCTGGAAATAAAGCAGTCTCTCTTTTTAATCTCCTATCAAGAAATACTATTTAAATGCCATGTGACAGGCTAAAACATTTTTGAACACAGAATTCTATTTGGAAGATCTGATATACACATAAGAAATTCAAATTAAAGTCAGATTTTTACCCAAGAGAGAAAGTCATCAATCACTGTAGAAAACATTAAATGAGCCGGGCTCAGTGGCTCAGTCTGTAATCCCGAGCCTTTGGGAGGCTGAGGTGAGTGGATTGCCTGAGCCCACGGGTTCGAGACCCGCCTTGGCAGGCAAGACCTCATCTCTACAATAAATAAAAAAATCAGCCAGGCATGGTAGCATGTGCCTGTAATTCCGGCTACTCAGAAGGCTGAGGCGGAAGGATTCCCGGAGCCCAGCAGGTCGAGGCTTCAGTGGCCAGGAGCGACCACTGCACTCCAGTCTGAGCGACAGAGTGAGACTCCAACTCCAAAAAAAAAAAAGAAAAAAGAAAAAGGAAAACATTAAATGTCCAGAACTAGTACTTCTCACAGAATGCACACTTGGGCATATAGAAGCATGTAAATTTTTACTATCTTCTAGTTCTGCTGAATCTCAGAAACAAACAGCCACGGCTAAGCCACAGAATAAAAAACAAAAACAAAAACAAAAACCAAAAAAATGGTGTAGGATGAAAGAGAGATACTTACATATTCCACAGCTACAGACTAGAGCTCCAATGCCTACAATGTCGGTTTCTTTCTTTCTTTTTTTTTTGAGTTGCAGTCTTACTCTGTCACCCAGGCTGGAGTGCTGTGGCATACTAATGGCCATCCCAGCGCCACCCTGCTGGGCTCAGGCAATCCTTCCACCTCAGCCTTCCTAGTGAGAACTACCACGCCCGGCTAATTTTTTCCTTTTCTTAAAATTTATTGTAGAGACAAGGTCTTGCCAAGTTGCCCGGGCTGGTTTCGAACTCAGAGCTCAGGCAATCCACTCGCTTGGGTCTCCCAAAGTGCTGGGATTACAGGCTGAGCCACGAAGCCGAGCCCACAATGTGAGTTTCTAACTCCTACTCTATTAGAAGCATTTCTTTCCCTTTTACAAGGTACAAGATTTCAAGGGAAAAGGGAGACACCGCAAAACAAAAACAGAACAACCAACTTTTTGAGACTGAAGAAGTAAGTCAAAGGACAAGGTAAATTTTTTTTAAAAAATCAAGTGTATTTAGCGGAAAACATCTATTCAGAAGGTCCTGGAGCAAGATTCTTAGGGTTCATGTACCAGGTCATGTTATAATGCTGACACACAGCTTTAATGACTGCTTACAGTGAAAGGTTCCATTATGAAAGTGACTAAAAATACTCTTTGAAAGATAAAGAAATGAGGCCAGGCGTGGTGGCTCACGCCTATAATCCCAGCACTTTGGGAGGCTGAGGTGAGAGAATTGCCTGAGCCCAGGGGTTCAAGATCAGCCTGGGCAACTTGGTCAGGTCTCATCTCTACAATAAACCAAAAATTAGCTGGGGGTGGTGGTGCGGGCCTATAGTTCCAGCTGCTTGGAAGGCTGAGGCAGAAGGGTCACCTGAGCCCAGCAGGTCAAGGATACAGTGGCCGTGAGTGTGCCAATGTACTCTAGCCTAGGTGACAGAGACTCCAACTCAAAATAAAAAAAGATAAAGATAAAGAAATGAAGACCTAATGTTGCACTCTCCCAAGATGCACAATACATTCACTTTTCCTTTTATTTTTTTTTTTAGTTGGAATCTCACTCTGTCGCCCAGACTGGAGTGTAGTGGCACACTCACAGCCACTGCAGCCTCGACCTGCTGGGCTCAGGTGATCCTTTCGCCTCAGCCTTCCAAGTAGCTAGAACCACAGGCGTGTGTCACCATGCCCGGCTAATTTTTTTATTAGTTGTAGAGATGAGGTCTCTCCAGGTTGCTGAGGCTGGTCTCAAACCCATGGGCTCAGATAATTTTCTCACCTATCTAATCAATAAATGATTAGATAGACATATAGTAAGCATTGTGAGCATTGTAATTCCATGCTCACAAAATAAATTCTATTTGAGTACTAATATCTTGGAATACAGAATTTGGTTCATTTGAGTTAATATTAAAAAAATAAACAAAAAAAATGAACTTTAAGAAAACATAATGCTGAAGAAACATTAGTAGTATTAAGGACACCAGACCAGAGTTTCATTTTTGTTTGAGAAACATACAAATAGTTACAACATTTTCTGGCTTAAGCATTCTAGGTGCATGTTATACATATGGTTAAGGAATGCCAGCAGCTGTAAAATTCAAGTTTTGAATTTCCTTTTCCCTAATTTATAACTCCCCTTAGAGATGTATCTACATTTAGAGATGTTTTCCAACTGCCTTGTTTACAAAACCTACCCACTAAGTCCATGGCCCAAAATAACAGCTGGATAGGTAAGAAGTGATCGTGGTAGGCAGAGTTTATAACACTCATCCTGAACAAAATTCATTATCATATCTAAATTACTTATTTGAGTAATATTCAGTGAGTACTTAGAAGTGTGCCATATACTGAAAGGAGGACCAAAATGTAGGGCTGTATCAAACAGTGAGTGTTAACCTACACTCAGTCATCACCTACCAGAGCTAGTTTATTTTTTGATTGTTTATCCACATTTCCTTGGAACTTCCCTTTAATATGAATCAAATTTTAGGACTCTATAGCCTTGAAAAGATCATTACCTCCCTTACTAAATCCTTAGCATACTGCTTTTTCTATAATTCACAACTTCATTTGTACTTTTCTCGACTCTTCAGAACAAGGAAAGAGACCTCCTGCAGGAAAGTTGCTTATATTGTTTTGATTGTTGGTATCATTTGGTTTGAACAGAACATTAGAGATGCAGGAAGTCCTTTTATTTTGAATGGCTACCATTAGGACCTTTAACATAGTTAATAATTACATCAAACACAATGGCTTAATCACCTCCCTTATGGAGACTTACAGTTACTCAAGCATTTCCATCATTTAGAAAGAAGTGAATCTACTTAAAATACAAACCAGAGAGTCTGGCTTGTCAACAGCATTCAAGGGACTATGAAACCTAAGATTTAGTGATTAAATTGACCCAAAATATCATTGTTGTGTCTCTTATTAAAGCAGTTGACAGATTATTAAAAAGAGTATGCCACTGAACTCAGATAAACTTATTGCAATATTCAGCAAGCCAACCATGGCTTTCAAAAAGCTTAAAAACCTTCCCTACTGCTACCTTTCATTCCTTTTGTTCTGGTCCCTATTCCTTTCTTCCTAGATAGGATGATTATGATTCAATTTCCACTTACTTATGACTATTCTCTGGCATAGCAAGGCTAAGAATACAAAGGCTTACATATATAAAACCCAAGAAAAAACATGAAAACGTTGATATATTCCTGACACCCAGTTGCTTTAGACTTTGAAACTTTCTTATATAGACTTGCTTTACTGTTTTGTGATGATTTTTTCTCATTTTCACTCTCCTGTTTCTAGGTTCCCAACTTCTACTCCCTCAAATAATAAGCCATTACTCGGACAAGAAAGTGAGAGAGAACTTCAACACAGAAGTAACTAAAGAAATAAAAGTCGCCTTGTACTTTAAGACACAGCTATATCTTTCACCAATTACTCAGTGGCTGTCAACCTTGGTTGCACATTAGAATCACCCCAGAAGCTTTTAAATATCCTGATGCCCAGGCCTCATTCAAAAGTTATTAAAGAAGAATTTCTGGGGATGGGACGAAAAATCCATATTTTTATTATTTATTTATTTATTTATTTTTTTGAGTTGGAGTCTCACTCCATCGCCCAGACTAGAGTGCAGTGGCTGCTCCCGGCCACTGCAGCCTCGACCTACTGGGCTCCAGCGATCCTTCCACCTCAGCCTTCCAAGTAGCTGAAACTACAGGCGCACACTATCATGCCTGGCTAATTTTTTTATTTATTGTAGAGATGAGGTCTTGCCAAGTTGCCCAGGCAGGTTTCGAACCTGTGGGCTAGGGCAATCCACTCACCTCGGCCTCCCAAAGCGTGGGATTACAGGCTGGCCAAAATCCGTATTTTTAAGGTTTCCCAGGTGAATGCAATATGCAGTCAGGTTGAGAATTACCACATTAACTCAGGTTGAATAGCTGCTCTCTAATTTTTACACAGAGAACTAATCCCAAATCTTGTCTTCCATACAGAATTTCAGAGGACTTTTCAAGAAGACTCCTAGGCTGTAATCTACTTTAAAATTAGGAATAGGGAACTTCTTTCTTAATAAAAGAAGGGCATAAAGGGTCTTCTATTCTTCTGATATAGCAAAGGGGGCAGAAGTCCTTTATATACTCTCTATCTGCCAAGAGCTGCTTCTGTTCCCTTTATAGACTGTCAAATTAAAAAAATGAGTTTTGGGGTTCCCATTAAGCAGGATTGACATTAGTCATGGATATCTGATTCCTACAAGTTAATTGTCAAAGTATCCTAGGTCCCCAAGGTTCCTTCTCCTACCTCCAGCAGGTCTATCATCCTGGTCATCTGGGAGTAGATAAGGACTCTATGCCCTTGAGACTTGAGCCGAGTCAGCAGGACATCAAGGGCATACAGCTTTCCACTGTCAGTGATGAGGCTCTCCTTGCCTGGGGAGAAGAAAAGGGGAAAAGGGGGAACTGTATTTAATCAAAGCAACAAAGTCACCCACTACAAAGCTGTATGCAGCCAAAGTTACTACAACCAAGACACTTGTCATCATGAAATCAGGAAAGTGGTCTAGAAGAAGAATGCAAAGTCCTGAAAATATTAATTCAGGAGTTCTCTGGAAAGAAATAATCTAAAAGAAGAAGGTATAGACTCCCTGACAGCTTGCAATCAGACATCTGCTGCTAAGGCATATGAAAGTTTCCTGCTCCAAATCCTTACTCAGGAGACACCCAGGTATACATAGACAAGTCAATCTGTTGTAAGTGACCTGAATATCTGTTTATTCTTTGTTCATCCTATCTCTAGATGTCTGTTTCTGCTAGTTCTGTGATTAAGTGTTTATGTCCTGAAAGTATGAGAATGGATAGAAAAAAGGACTGTGCCTGCTCTTGGAGACACTTAAACACCAAGAAATGCAAATAAACATACCTACTCTTCACCACCCACCCACACACTTTTTTTTTTTGAGTGGGAGTCACACTCTGTCACCCAGGCTGGAGTGTAGTGGCACGCTCATGGCCACTGCAGCCTTGACCTTCTGGGCTCAGGTTATTCTTCTACCTCAGCCTTCCAAGTAGCTGAAACCACAGTGCATGTCACCATGCCTGGCTAGTTTTTTGATTTATTGTAGAGATGAGGTCTCACCATGTTGCCAGGCTGGTCTCAAACCCCTGGTCTCATGCAATCCTCTCACCAAAGTGCTGGGATTACAGGCATAAGTCACCACGCCTGGTTACCCCCATACTTTTTAATACAAAATACTCTTCCTGGGATTACAAATAGGTTGGCTGGTAAATGTTATTAACTCAACTTATAATTCAATAAAGACACCAGGGCTTTTCAGAAAGACCGGCTTTGAGTTACACTGCAATGAAGCTGCTTTCTTCTTCCTCTTCCCATAAGAAAAGTATTTTGGCCACAGATCTTTAAAGAAGTCTTAACTCACAAAATTTCATCTTATCCATTCACTATCATTCAACTCCATTATATTTTAGGAAGTAGAGTTTCCTGTTTGCAGACTGGTCTATAAACATGCCCTGAACAATTGCTGCCATTAAGAAGCAAAGAGATGAGGCTTAAGGAGCTGGGTATGAGTATATGAAAGTAGCCGTAGGACACAAAAAGGAAAATGATATTACATAAACAACCAAAAACTAAGAGGAAAACTCTTACGAAGAGTCTATCCTTAGGGTCTGAACCTATGGCTTTTACTCAGATGTGCAGAGGGTGACTCTTGAGAGCAATCCAAGAGTTCTTAACAGTCATTTCTCTGTCCTTGCCATAATTTGCCAAGTGCACAATTATTGTATAAACTTAACAAGAACGGATGTGCTGACAGCACCATAACAAATCATCTGTCACTCTGTTTTTCCTACAAAGCCATAGGTCCTGGCTGTTTACTCCTTGGCATCACAGTCTGCCTTTTCCCACCTTGGGAATGCCGCCAGGCCACATCTCTCCCTCCACCAACCCCTCCCTAACGCTGTGGCACACACCTTTGTTCAGTCTCTTTGTTTGGTCCTGTTTAGATTATTGAAATATTCTTCTTTTTGTTGGTCTCCTTACCATCACAATCAAATGACTGCAGCTGGGACACAGCTGACTGCTAGGCCCTCTCCCTGGCACCAGACAAGGAGGCCTGTATATTTACAGTCCTAAGCAAAGCTTTCATAACAACTTTAAGGTTTTTTTCTTATCACAATATGCTTCTCCAATAATTGGATTCCCTAGAGTCTTTTGATTTTCATAGATTTAGACTTTACATTTCTTTCTGTTGTCCTTAAAGTACAGAAAGGTGAAAAAAGACAACCATATATTTTTAAACCACTGAATGAGAGTGGGCAAGCTAAGTACTTAAGATTTCTGCAGTCTGCTTATCTTCTTTCTCCATTCCGATATACTTCCTCAGCACAAATATTAAAGCATATAAAAATCTGTCTTGTGTCTGAATTTTGAGAAGCTACATTTTAAAAGCATGATTTAATGGTTTTCACACATTCCTGCTTCCTTTATCTACTTTATTTTGCTAACCAAAATGAACTGATGCTACGATTAGAAAAGCTCAGAGATGAAGATGTACATACACTTAGAAGGATAGAACTCTAATAAGCCTAAAGGAAGCAAGATGTGGCACTTGTTTACAGCTTGCTATTGTGCAGGTAGGTAGGGGAGGTGGAAGTGGATGGACTGGACGTCACTGAACTGCCATGAAGGAAAAGGTCTAAGAAGAAACACTTCAGCAATAGCCTTAAAACTCTTAAGCAATGAACAATATTTGATTTGCTGGTGAGCACACTAGACAGAGGAAATCAGCCTTTAGTATCTGTCCTTAGTAAGATTTGTAGAAAAAAGCAGGTTTCTTTCTCTGCACACACCAGTAACATTTGGGCCTAGCGTTTATTACCCAATTTTTAAAGAGTTACCTAAGTTGCATTAAGCAGGGCACAGAGCCATGAGAAGCACAAAGCCCGTGTTTCAGCTCCTTCTTTGAAACAGGAGCTCAAAACATGTTGAAATGAACAAAATTTTCCTACTCTCTTACATACTTTTCTACTCTCTTACATCCTATGGTACAATCTTATAATAATTTCATTTAAGATACAGGCTTTTACAAGCCACAGTATAAGATCCTGTTGAGAAATAAAACAAAAAGAATATAGCCCATGGTAGTTATTTAATCTGTTAGGGCAACAGATTAAATAACATTCCCCTTTTCCAAGAAAACAGTATTTTTTTTTTTTGAGTCTGAGTGTCACTCTGTTGCCTAGGCTGGAGTGCAGTGACATGCTCATGGCAACCCCAGCATCGACCTGCTGGGCTCATGCGATCCTTCCGCCTCAGCCTTCCAAGTAGCTGGAACTATAGATGCATGCTACCATGCCCGGCTAATTTTTTGATATATTGTGATCTATTGTGATAGAGATGAGGTCTCACCGAGTTGCCCAGGCTGGTCTTGAATCCCTGGGCTCAGGCAATCCTCTTACCTCAGCCTCCAAAAGTGCTGGGATTACAGGCTAAAGTCACTGTGCCCGGCCAAAAAGGGGATTCTTAAAGGGATTGTACATCTTTCTGGTGATACATGGAGAAGCAATCAAGGTGTGACACCCAGGAGACTTTGATCAGTCTCTCAAGGAATGTGGAACCAACCCTTCCCAGGCAAACAGCGTATGAAAAAGTATATATATAGAGAGATAAAATACAGGTTCCAGTGAGCCCCACACCCCTGCCCTGCCCTAGCTAGTCTACAGAGCACAATGGGGTCAGTGAGGAGCTGGTTGGTTCTCACAGTAAACAGCCAGTGAGGCTGGTGCTTTTTATCGATGCAAAAAAGAACTCAGACGCTTCCTGCTATTTAAACAAGGTCCATTTTTCTTTCAAAGAACAGGAAAAGCCACAAGAGATTCCCACAGCGCCAGCAATAAGCCTTCTACTCTGGTACTGGGAAATTAGGAGCTAGAATGAAGAAGGAAGAAGAAAGAAATAGGGTGCTATCTTGCTTTTTTCATGACCTGTGCTCATGTCCTGCCTGGGTTTCTGTGATTTCTATATTGGCTTGCTTTACATTTAGGTTTCCCCCAATTGCCAAACAATATACCTACACCTACTGCTTTCACGTGTTCTAAGTCAGCTATAAGACCACTGCAATATTTCTTTCACATACCCCAAAAAAACCTTCTAGCTGGAAGCACTCCCAAAGTTACTAACAGGCTTACACAAACCCCTTGATACTTCACAAAATTAATGTTAAATGGAAAAACCAGGCCTTAGACACTGGAATCCAGTTATCTCTTAGAAACAGTAGATGCTCTCTTTTGAATGTTTAGCTCTAGTTTACTTCCATTACATGCCAATAAGATGAATACAATCAAGATATCAGAGAATTTGGACAACCAAAACGAACACTGTAGCTCCAAGCTACCACTGCAGTTTGCCAGCAGGTGTAAACAAAAAACATAAGCCTGAACCCTCTGTGTTCAGTTTCCTTAAAAGCAGTCTCACTAAAGCAAAGATGAAAACCTAGTTTCCTTTCAACCCTCGACCTTGACCCTAGGGGGTCTGGGAATCTGCTAGCATTTTGGCACAAAATGCACTGTTTTTCCTCTTGTTATCATTCAGATCTCTAGTGCTTCATGCAGGACACTGTTTATGCTACTTAAACTAGGCTTTCTGTGAGTGACGACATTCTCATTCATTCTACTGGCAATGGCACAAGACAACTGCACCCTTTCGACCTGCAGCCTTTCTATCAACTTTATTTCTATCTCTTTTTTTTTTTTCTTTACAGTATGGCATTTCTTTCTCAGCTTTAAGATTGCCAAAGAAGAATATTTAAGCATAAACCTAAAAACACTTATCATTCAAGTCACAAATTACTAGTATTCTCACCTATAAATTACTAAGGGCAAAAGATTGGAGAGAAACCTTAAGAACACTGAATTCCAAATATCTGAAAACACCACGTGAATTATCTCCCTGGTTCTCCCCTCATTAAATCTGGGAACATATTCCAAGAGAATGGAGAACTCACCTGGAATCCTGATGAAAGACCAGCCATTCTGAGGCCTGATGCTCCACAGTCCTCCAGTTGGCTCTGGAAAGAACTGGGATCGTCGATTTAGCCAGTCCGCAGCCAGTTCAGGGGCCCCATTCAACAAACACTGCTTGGCTACCAAACTACCTCCTTCCTTCAGAACTCGCCGCTCATATTCTGCACTTCGGTCGTTGCAGTAAGAATCCAATGGCACTGCGGTAACCTGCAGTGAAAGATTCATGTGAGATGGCTTCACACTGTCCACATACACTAAGCCTTTTGGGAACCTTAACTTTGAAATCAGATTTATGTGGACAGTTCTTAAGCTAGTGAAATAGCTTCATACCCTGTTCTAACAAACTAAGTTGTTACTAATGAAGGACTTAGCAAGTTTTGTAAAGGCCAAGAGTTTAACACGAACCTGCAAACAAACTAAAGATCCACAGAGAGCTGGAGTTTGCAGATAAACCAGGATACCAGGACAGCAATAATTCGATTATATTCTTACATATACAATCACTTTGTCACTTCTCTTCATTGCTAGATACTGTTCTTGGCAAAGTTCTATTAGCCCTATACAAGACCTATGGTGCCAAAAAGGGAGCTGAACCTAGTTAGACAACATGAAAGAACTAAAGAATATTAGCTTGGCACATTTGAAACTATCTTTAATGTTTTGTGGCAAGTTCTCAAGTTTATCAACATTTCTTTCTCCCTTTCCCTGACCAAGCTGCTGACTAACAAAACTAATGGAAGATAAGAACAACTTTTTTTAAGGCTGTAAGCTGGGGAAGGGGGAATAAAGAGGGAAGGGGACAGGAGGGAAGCAACTGCCAGAGAGTAGCAGATTCATTTCCTGGCCAGGGCAAAGGCTATGCACGAATTTTTATCATACCACGGGTGCAACCCAACAACACTTAGATGCTGCCCTCTCGATGGAGTAGAGTGCATCTGCCAATTTAGAAACAGAGGTTTTATCTTTCTTCAGCAATCTGGGTATATTCCCACTCTAATAAGCAGCTGTGTATTCAGATAGCTGTACAATCAACTGATACGGTGCCTGTTGAAGATGACAAGACTATCTTTTGTTAAAATGTGAAGGCTATGATTACTTGCCAAGCCCAGGATAATAAAAATACTAAAAGCCCATTATAGGTTAAAATTCAAAATGCTTTAAAAATCCAAAACTTTGGGCAACTATATTATGCTCAAAGGAAACGCTCACTAGAGCATTTGATTTTTTGGTTAATGGATACTCAACCTGTATAAGCAGAATTGCTCAGAAGAACCCTAGAGCTAGACTAAGAGATGGGAAGAAACAGGGTATAAGGAGCAAGGGCCCAGGTACGGCAGGGATCAGAACATAAACCACTGGCTATATCTTGTTAGGCTGTTCCATTATTTCATAAAAGTTACAACATCCAGAAAATTCTATTTTGCTATTAATTTTTCTATTTTTATATCAATCAATCTTTAGTGAAATGGTTGTTATGTTTTGGTAAGCATAAGGACCTCCTTGAAAGCAGATCAGGCTGGGTGCAGGGGCTCAGCCTATAACCCCAGCACTTTGGGAGGCTGAGGTGAGAGGATTGCCTGACCTGGGGGTTCGAGACTAGCTTGGGCAACTTGGTGAGACCTCGTCTCTACAGTAAATCACAAAAATTAGCCAGGTGTCATGGCGTGCACCTGCTGTTCCAGCTACTTGGAAGGCTGCAGCAGAAGGATTGTTTGAGTCCAGTAGGTCAAGGCTGAGGTGACCATGAGCAGCGTGCCACTGCACTCCAGCCTGGATGACACAGTGAGACTCCAACTCAAAAAAAAACAACAGATCAAAAGT
>NW_007074623.1:80726-140632 GCF_000164805.1 Carlito syrichta | reverse complement strand
GATGCTCCCAGCCACCGCAGCCTCGACCTGCTGGGCTCTGGCGATCTTTCCGCCTCAGCCTTCCAAGTAGCTGGAACTACAGGCGTGTGCTACCACACCCGGCTGATTTTTTGATTTATTGTAGAGATGAGGTCTTGTCAAGTTGCCCAGGTGGGTCTCAAACCCGCGGGCTCAGGCAATCCACTCACCTCGGCCTCTCAAAGTGCTGGGATTACAGGCTGAGCCACCGAGCCCGGCCAAAAGTGTACATTTTTATCCAGAAAGATTGAAGGAGGGGCCGACAGATCTGTTTTTAACAAGCAACCCAGCATCTTAAGTCAAGCCTTGAGAAACAGTGACTTGGGGCATATAAATAGTCAGTTGAGTGACCATGAGACTACAGGTGGCTCTGCTAGGACCCAGAGGGTACTAAGGTCACAGAAAGAGTATCATTTACTAGTAAGCAGAGAATAAACCTCTCTGGTTTGCAGATGAAACAACTGAGTTTGCTAGGAAGCAGTGCCATCTATGGTCCAAATGCAAAACTACAGAAAATCATAGTAAATTAGTTCCAAGACCCACACAAGTTCACCACAGAAATAGTTTATCCAGACATTAGAAGTTCACATTACAAGTTCACCTTTATCTCTCCGGAAGGAGTTTGTCTTCTTGCTTCTACCTTATTCATTTTGCCCACTGACATTTGAGCATAAGCAAATAAAACTGAAATACAAAGCAGGTGGCTAAAAATTTGATCTCTCCCTGGCTTGCCTCAGCAGTTCCCCAGCAGTTCCTGGGTCAGAGCAGACATCTCCCATGTAGGATGTACACCCTAGGTCTTCAAAATTAATAACAGCTATATATTTCCATTAAAAAATGGTTAAATAAATAGTGGTCTGGATAACAGAAGTATGGCCAGTTCTATATATCTCAAACAGCATGCATATTCTTCCATAAGTAAAGCATACTTAGTCTTTTCCAACGAGACTCCTACTGACCAATTTTATACTAAAATATCATTGTTTTAATTTTTTTTTTTTTGGTAGAAAACCAAAGCTTACACTGAAATTATACATAAAAGATTTTGGGTCATAGTCTCAAGATGAAAAGTCAAAAGCTAGAAACTCAGCATAAAATAGAGGGAAAACACTGACACAAGAAGAATGGTTTTTCTGCCTGGGACTCATTTCTAGGCACTCTTATAGTTCAAAAGCAAAAGAACATTTTTCCAGTTATAAACTTTCACCCATTTTTCAATTTCATTTTTGAAATATACTTTTGAAAACATACTTCCAAGTCCAGGGTTGAACACTAAAAGGTTAGCAATACACAGTTCTTAGTGAAATAGTTTTAAATGTTTGGTAAGTTTCTTTGACCAGAAGCCCTGGATCATGACATATGCAGAATCATGCAACGTCATGTTTTAAGTACATAAGCAATGTACTCATGAGGTGCACAAGAGGGCATAAAAGTCCAATTCTTCTTAGAATAAATCCTGCTTTCCAAGTCAGTTCTATCCTACACAGCCTCTACACACTCTGCTAACCCCAAATGGTCTTTGTATTGATCAGAAGCAAGGGAAGACGAAGCATGACATACCATTCTCCCCTCCCCACAAAAACTGCATACTCTCTCTAGTCCCAAGTGCGCTAACCCATTTCTTGCTTCATTAACCTCTGAAACTATAGTACCTTCAGGGCATGCCTCCTCAAGCATTCAGCGCGTCCTTCCTGAGGACATGTATGTTCCTGCTTTTAGCTCTAGGAAGCGTAACTGCTCCAAGCGCTACAATATTTTGGCAAGATGAATTCCCAGGGTCTTAGTTTATTAACCCTGTAGAATTATTTCCTTAGCTAATGATAAAATGGTTCCTATATGAGGGGGTACCCAAATAAACTCAGAATGATCTTTTGGAAGGCAGGCCCTTATAGATACAGGCTTACCCCACTAGGTAAGTATTCAAGGAACCCATTGGCATCAGCGTACAGCTGGCATTGTTGTGAGAGGGCTGTGTTTGGTTTCAGTGAATTATTTTGTGGCAAACAGGTGGCTGGTTTTTCCACCATGACAGCACAACTGCCCACATGGCATTGAGTGCTCAGCAGTTTTTGACAAAAACAGCATGACTCCTGTGCCCCACTCTCCCTATTCACCCAATCTCATCCCAAGTGACTTTTTTTTTGTTTGTTTCCCCCGATGAAAAAGTCCTCCAAGGGAAACGTTTCGCTGACATGGAAGAGGTGAAACAAAAAACAGCAGAAGCACTAAAAAGCATCAAAATTGACGAGTTCAAAAACTGTTTTAAGCAGTGGAAAAAGCATCTTGATAGGTGTACTGCATCAAACGTTGAGTACTTTGAAGGTGACTGAAGTTTAAACATGTAAGAATAAATACACGCCAAGCTTGGCTCAGCCTGTAACCCCAGCACTTTGGGAGCTGGAGGTAAGTGGATTGCCTGAGCTCACAGGTTTGAGACCAGCCCAGGCAACTTGGCGAGACCTCATCTCTAAAGTAAAAAAAAAAAAATTAGCCACTGCACTCCAGTTGGGCGACAGAGTGAGATTTCAACTAAAAAAAAAAAAAAGAGTAAATACAAAATTTTTAATATACAATCCTATTTTTTGGGGGGGGTCTCCTCTTGTAACTCCTTCCATAGTGAGATACTTCTTCCTGACCTGAATCTAAAGTTTTAATAGCATATACCAGAAAAACTGATTTGTCTTGACTCAAGGCCAAAGGTGAAAATGAGACAAAAAGACATCAGTTTTTCTCTCCTCACCACAGATGTGTAGAAATCAATACAAGATCATTAAGGTATCTCACAAAATGTTGCCTTACTCACTGACCTGAATCCCCAGGTATGATCTGAAAGGTCTGTATGTATGAAATATTCAGAGATGTCCAAACTCTTCTTCCTATTCTCACAATCATGGTGTACTTACTCCCATTTTCAGGTTTAGCACATGCTATGTGAAGAAACTCTACCAACAATTAAGAGGAAAAAAGTTGAGTAGGAACAGAGGGTACTTGAGAGCATTTATTGTCCTTTAGGGAAACAGCAGCACCAGGCATGATAGTAGAGATTTCTGGCTCCTCTGAAAACAATATTGAAGTAGTACAGTGGGTGCAAGCACGTGTAAAGAGAGTGGGGTTGTTCTTGAGAATAGCTGGCTATAGAGATTAGGGGACCTCCAAGTGGTAACAAATACAGAATTTTTATGTAAATAAATGCGATTATAGGCCAAGATAGCTCACTTTATTTTTTTATTTTTATTTTTGAGTTGGAGTCTTACTCTGTTGCCCAGGTTAGAGTGCAGTGGCATGCTCCCAGGCACTGAAGCCTCGACCTGCTGGGCTCAGGTGATCCTTCCACCTCAGCCTTCCAAATAGCCGGAACTACAGGTGCGCACTAATTTTTTGTGCACTAATTTTCAGGTACAGCTAATTTTTGGATTTATTGTAGAGATGAGGTCTCACTATGTTGCCCAGGCTGGTCTCGAATCAGCAGGTTCAGGCAATCCTCTCATCTCGGCCTTCCAAAGTACTGGGATTACAGGCTTGAGTCACCATGCCTGGCTGATAGCTCATTTTATATTGACTATATAAAACACCAGGAACATGAGAAGTAAAAAAGACCTGATAGCCATCTCTCAGAAATCTAAACTTCCACATATGAGGTATCTTGGTATACACCTATCAGACTAAGAGAACAAAATCAACCATGCAACCACAAAGGCTGAAGGCTGCCTTCTATGGAAGTACCTGGCTTTAGATATTTCTAGAAAAAGTGCATTACTCTGCATCTATTTAAGCTTCTAAGACCAAAAATACTTTGGAAGAGTACGATAAATATAAGAACCAAATGCTTTCTGAATAGCCAATACAAGCCAAACAAAGCTGATAGTGGCAAGGGAATTAAATTCATATACCATAGGACCAGCAGAAAGAAATCAAAAAAGGCAGAAGTTCACAAGACTTAATACTCCACTTCCACTCATCATCTTTCTTTGGATCCTCTGTCAGTTTCTGTCTTTCGATAAACTTAATAAAGGATGCAATCTGATAAAAATAATGGTAAAAAAAAAATATTTCCGGCCGAGCTTGGTGGCTCAGCCTGTAATCCCAGCACTTTGGGAGGCTGAGGTGAGTGGATTGCCTGAGCCAGCGGGATCAAAACCAACCCGGCAACTTGGCGAGACCTTGTCTCTACAATAAAATTAAAAATAGCCAGGCGTGGTAGTGCGTGTCTATAGTTCCAGCTACTTGGAAGGCTGAGGCGGAAGGATCGCTGGAGCCCAGAAGGTCAACACTGGGGTGGCCGTGAGTGTGTGTGTCACTGCACTCCAGCCTCAGTGAAGGAGACTCAAAAAAAAAAATTTCCAAGAAGAATGAAAAGGCTCCTTCTTTTTTGAATAGAACTGTGAAAACAATAGACTTGCTAGGATGAGTGGAGAAACAATTCAAAAACAAAGAAGGGTAAGAAATGTCAACCTCTTAGAGCTTCCTGGCTAACTGAAAGTTGCCTCTTGGATCAAAAGGAAACAAGCTGGGAAGACAGAAATTTGTTCTTTCCTCTCACCACAGAATTTGGCCACATCTCTATACTTTCCCTTCACAAACTTCTTCATAAATGTAAGAAGAGATCTTTTCTGGCTCTGATGAATAAGAATAGTAAATAGGGTAGAGGTGTAAGCAAAGTAAACAGCCCCAGTGTGCCAATGAGAGCCCTTGCAGCGATGCCTGTCAGAAACAAGCATTGAGAAACAGGGTATTGAGAAGAAACCAAACAGCGGCTTTCTTCCCAATTGAAACTGCAATAAAAACTACCCCCAATCTATAAATAAGAGTACAACTGCTGAATGACAAATAAGATGTAATAGTCACTTTTCAGACAGAACAGGCCTATAAACTAAAGTCCAGGCCAGGCTGCTTAGGAAAGCAAGAAAACACCAGCCTGAGAACTTTCTTGATGCTGGAGTGTTGTTATGTTTCCTTTTGTTATCTGGAGACTGCACTAAGGTGATAAGGCCAGATCAAATCTTCCCCCCAATTTAGCCCCCTCCTATGAAAACTCTTAAAAACCTCAATGCAGGTGACAATTGGCTCCCTCTTCCCTGACACTGCTTTGGGTGATAATCTATCTGACAGATGGCTTATTCGCATTGTAGTTTAGAGTTCCTGACTAAATGAGTGGAAAAAGCGATCCACCATACAAACTATTCCCAAATCAACAATTCAAAGTGAGAAAGCGCTATCTTGGGAAGGCCAGACATGGATACCCTTCTTTTTAAATACTAGAATTTACATTTCTTAAAGTCCAAATAGCTTAAAACAGTCCTGTTTAAGAAATGGATCCCGCCGGGCTCGGTGGCTCAGCCTGTAATCCCAGCACTTTGGGAGGCTGAGGTGACTGGATTGCCTGAGCCCGTGGGTTTAAGACCTGCCTGGGCAGGCGAGACCTCATCTCTACAATAAATCCAAAAATTAGCCAGGCATGGTAGCGCACACCTGTAGTTCCAGCTACTTTGAAGGCTGAGGTGGAAGGATCGCCGGAGCCCAGCAGGTGGAGGCTGTGGTAGCCGGGAGCAGCCACTGCACTCCAGTCTGGGTGACAGAGTGAGGTTCCAATTCAAAAAAAAAAAAAAAGAAATGGATCCCATGAAAATTGTTTTACTTCTTCTTCTAGTATCATCTATTTAATCTCTTCCCTTCTGTGGCACTTACTCGTGGACTGGCGACACACAAAAAAGATGGCAGCTCAGTGAGCAGGCAGCAACGAAGCGAGGAGGTAGCTGATCTCCGCTGATGGATGAACTGGTCTGAGTAGCCACTCACTGCTTTACAGTGACTGCTGAAAACAAGAGACTACAGAACAAAAATGCAAATTAATGCCAATGACAGTTATGTTTAATGTAAGCAAAATGGAAAAAATACCACATATGTGACTTACAGAACTTTATTCTTAGCAAATACTATTAATTCCAATAAACAATAACCACAAATTAGAACCAAGCATATAATTACAAAGACCATATTAATTGCAAAATATGCTTTTATTAATGTACCTTAAGCAACTGTCATTTCTAATTCTATCTTTTTCTGGAAGAAATACCAAGAACCATAAGAAGGCACAGAAAAACTTCATTAGACAAAATACTGTGTGTGAACATGGGGAGCTTGGTTCATCTGTTACACTGTGAATACAAACTCATGTCTTGAGTTAAAAACAATGATGATCAATACTATTTCCTTCTAAATTGTTCTTTAGGACAGTTTAGCATCATGTGTTCCATTATTTATTTGGGGACATCAATATAAGTGGTCAGGAAGAGGAAACAGTATCTCTAATTCCTCTGACAATCATTTAAAAATATGAATTGTTCATTTATGTTACTGGATCAAAAATAGGTATTTTAACAGACATCACAGCTCATGTTGAAGCTTCAGTTTACAATCACTGAGATGAAAGATTTTAAGTATGAAAAGCTCACATATAAAGAATTCCTCAGTGGGACAGTGCTCTACATCAGAGATGCAGTTCTTTCTTCAATACGTTATACATTTTTTCTTTGGATTTGCATTTTTTTTATTACTTATTGTTTTACTGGTTTCTCAAGAAGGCAGGTAGATAAGCTAAATAACCACGTAGATGAAGATAATATACAAGGGAGTCTAATGTATATATTGTCGTAAGGTCAATAATACAAATTGTAAGAGCAGAACAGCAACCTAGACACTCTGCAGCAGAATAAGAGTCATAATTTTAGTATCAAATCACTTCGAGGCTTCTTTATTCAGTTCATATTTTGCTCCTCCACTCACACAGGCCTATTTTACACAAGGATTAAATCTCCCAAAGTAAAAGGTTTCTTTAGGATACTTTGAGGAGTGATCTCAAGTTACCTAATATGACATATACATCATTATCTGCTTCCATGAACCAATCAGGATCTTCCAAATAACTGTCTTGAACAAACTGATAGATTTCTGCTATTTCCAGTACAGTTGAGCTGTCTTCATTGGTTTCTAATAACACAGTACAAAGTCTTTATAACACATTATAATACTGGGCTCATGTAACTATGGCATGTCTGGCCTTTTCTCTAGATATTGAGGTTCTTGTCATTATCCAGGAGAGAATTTTAACCTTCAGAGTATTTCAGCATCTGTGTTCTCGTCTTTATTTTGGCTAGCATCTGCATAAAGTTCATTCATCTCTCTATGTTTATGTCCATCATCACCTGAATACCTAGTATGAAGACCATTATGAAAATTATTAGACTGGGAGTCACCTAGTTCTTCCAATACTGAATACTGAATAACTAGAAACACTACCAAAAAAATTCCTACTACTAATGCGTAGATGAAGTAAAAACATGTAACCAATTTTCTTTTCTTTCTTGAAAGTACATTTCTGACATGAACAGTAGTTCCTCTTGCCTATCATAGGGGTAAAAAGAAGAGATGACTCGTGACCCGCCTGGGCAACTTGGTGAGACCTCATCTCTACAATAAATCAAAAATTAGCCGGGTGTGGTAGTGCACGCCTGTAGTTCCAGCTACTTGGAAGGCTGAGGCAGAAGGATCACCGGAGTCCAGCAGGTCGAGGCTGCAGTGGCCGGGAGTGGCCACTGCACTCCAGTCTAGATGACAGAGTGAGACCCCAACTCAAAAAAAAAAAAAAAAGAAGAGATGACTCACGTTTACCAACTTCTACTCACCTCATCCAGTTATGTAGTAGGATCAGGACTGTAAGCTGGGATGTCCACTGCCACTCAGATTATTATTCCTGGCTAAGTGGCTGAGGTAGCAGCAATAGCTGATCTAAACACTCTTGAATTCTTTTTTATTTTTTTATTTTTTTGAGTTGAGTCTCACTCTGTCGCCCAGACTGGAGTACAGTGGCCGCTCCCGGCCACCGCAGCCTCGACCTGCTGGGCTCTAGCGATCCTTCTGCTCAGCCTTCCAAGTAGCTGGAACTACAGGCACATGCTACCACGACTGGCTAATTTTTTGATTTATTGTAGAGATGAGGTCTCGCCAAGTTGCCCAGGTGGGTCTCGAACCCACGGGCTCAAGCAATCCACTCACCTCAGCCTCCCAAACCGAGGGATTACAGGCTGAGCCACCGAGCCCGGCTAACTCTTGAATTCTTACTAGCTTCTACAGAACAGTACTAAACAATGTCTTTGCCAGGGATCTCTTTAAATCAACTTCATTTTGTGTATTCTCAAATGGCAAATTCAGCAGAAACTAGTTTCTTATTTTATCCCAGCAATATAAAGATAAAAAATTAAATTGTTTTTGTTAAGTGGAATGCTGTGGCATGATCATGGCTCACCACAGCCTTGACCTCCTGGGCTCAAGCAATCCTTCTGCCTCAGACTCCTGAATAGCTGGGACTACAGGCATCCACTACCATGCCCAGCTAACTTTTTGGCTTGTTTAGAGAGAAAAGATCTTCCTATGGTGCCTAGGCTGGTCTCAAACTCCTGGGCTCAAGTAATCCTCCCACCTAAACCTCCCAAAGTGCAGGAATTACCAGTGTAAACCAACATGCCCAGTCAAAATACATTATTATTTTATACTTTTCCTGAAAGTGTCTATCTAGCAATAATTCTATTCCCTGGGGTGGTCATTTCCAAATTAGAACACATTCATTTGTCATTTATGAGCTGGGTTAAGATAGCATCTTTACTGAAGTCATTAAGTCAAAGTGATTTATAGATTTCTGGCTCCAGGTTGTTGTTTTTTTCCTGCATCAGAGTCTCAGAAATAAATATGTTCAAAATGTTCAATGTACAATCTTAGTTTCAGAGAAACCCTGATCATCCCTGGAATACTTTACTCAACATATACTTTTCTAGGTTATTTCCTCTAAACACTAGTTCCATTAAATACTGCTTAGTCTCTAAAAATTGACCTTCCATATGACCCTGCAATCCCCCTACTGGGAATATACCCTGAAGAACACAAATCACTCTATAAAAAAGATACCTGCACAGGTATGTTTATCGCAGCATTGTTCACAATAGCAAGAACCTGGAAACAACCATGCTGCCCATCAAAAGAGGACTGGATTAAAAAAATGTGGTACATATACACGATGGAATACTACGCAGCCATAAAAAAGAACAAAATCATGAATTTCGCTGCAACCTGGATGGAACTAGAGTCTATAATACTGAGTGACCTCTCACAAAAACAAAAATCCAAATATCACATGTTCTCACTCATATAATGGACCTTGAACATCCAATGCAATACTATGAGAAAATGACGGATGGTACTGGGAAACTATGGGGGGGAGGGGGATGGGATTAACAGTAGCAAATATCTGTCGGGGGATGGGAAAACACTTCTTATCTACAGGGTGCCTGAATGAAACGTCATTGTACACCTACCCTTAACTGTACCCCACAAAACCATAATAAAAACTACTGATTAATGAAAAAAAAAAAAAAAAATACTGCTTAGTGTAAGGGTTGCTGGTACCAACAGTATCTAATTCTCCTTCACACAACGACATAAGCTGCTAGATATTGCTAGATACAAAAAAAATGTAATGCTTGACACAGAAAAATACAAAAAACATTCTTTTTTTTTTTTTTTTTTGAGTCAAGAGTCTCACTCTGCCACCCAGGTTTGAGTGCAGTGGCATACTTATAGCCACCTCACCCTTGACCTGCTGGGCTCAGGTGGTCCTTCTGCCTCAGCCTTCCAGTTAGCTGGAACTACAGGTGTGCACTACCATGCCCAGCTAATTTTTTGCTTTCATTGTAGAGACGAGGTCTCATCATGTTGCCCAGTCTGGTCTCGAACCCACGAGTTCAGGCAATCCGCATACCTCCACCTTCCAAAGTGCTTGGATTACAGGCTTGAGCCACCACACCCAGCGCAAAAACATCTTAAACACCATTGTGGATAGAAATGAAAATGTGTTAATTACTTCTTTAGTCTATTTTGGCCACACCAAAAAAGAAAAAAAAAAGCATAGAAAACGAGAATAAAAAGGAAACAATGACACACTATGGGGAATGTGACTTGGTTTTAATGTGGTCACAGCTTTTGCTATTTGTCCCTTTCTCGTGCTCCTAAGTATCTCATTACCCTGTAAGCACTGGCAGCTGGGTGTATCTTGCTGCCAGAACCACAATATGTCCAAGTAGTGAAGTTAGCCTTTTCTAGCTTTTCTAAAGAGTTTTTGGCACCACGTAAAAGTCTCAACTGAAAGTAAGTGGGCCAGGATGACAGGCCCTATAGTTGCACACTCCTTACCACAGTGTGGCACGAAAACACAGATGTTTTTTCCTCGGATATAGACTTATGCATTGAACAAGAGACTATGCATTGCTCTCTACATTTTCTTTAAAATTAAAAAGAATACTTTACAAAAAAATTTTGTAAAATTTTTTGTAAAATTTTGGCTTCCATTACTCAAAATTAGTTTTCTGCTTCTGTTCTCTCTCTCTCTTTTTTTTTTCCTTCCACCTCAGCATCCTGAGTAGCTGGGAGCCACCCGCCATGGCACCCAGGCCAATTTTTGAGACAAGATCTTCCTATATTGCCCAGGCTAGTCTCTTGGGCTCAAGCAATCTCCCCGCCTCTGTCTCCTAAAGTGCTGGTATACAGGTGGAAGTCACTGTGCCTGGCTTCTGCATCTGTTTTGTTTGGTTGTTTTTGAGTTGGAGTCTCACTCTGTCACCTAGGTTGGAGTGCAGTTGCATGCTCACAGTCACCACAGCCTTGACCTGCTGGGCTCAGGTGATCCTTCCACTTCAGCCTTCCAAGTAGCTGGAACTATAGGTGTGCACCACCACTCCCAGCTAATTCTTTGATTTATTGTAGTGACAAGGTGCTGCCATGTTACCCAGGCTGGTCTTGAGCACCTGGGCTCAGACAATCCTCTTGCCTCTGCCTCCCAAAGTGCTGGAATCACAGGCATGAGCCACCAGGCCCAGCCTGCATCTGTTCTTAAAAAAACACATCAAAGTTAGATATAAAGGAAAAGGTCTCACTTGAAATGAAAGAGTATAAGCGCTTACGAATCAACTGCTAGACTACATGAGTTCTATTTTCTTTCTTTTTTTTTTTTAAAGTAGGAATCTCGCTCTGTTGCCCAGACTGGAGGACAGGGCCACGCTCAAGGCCACTGCAGCCTCAGCCCGCTGGGCTCAGGCAATCCTTCCACCTCATCCTTCCAAGTAGCTGGAACTACAGGCTGAAACTACAGGAACTACAACCACCATGTCAGCTAATGGTTTTTATTTATTGTAGACATGAGGTCTCACCAAGTTGCCCAGGCAGGTCTCGAACCCCTGGACTCAGGCAATCCTCTCACCTTCACCTCCCAAAGTGCTGGGATAACAGGCATAAGTCAACACGCTCAATGGATTCTATTTGCACAGATATTTTCAGTGTCCAAACAAAAAGAGGGAAAATAAAATGCACAAAAACAATGGTTTCCCAGAGCTTTCCACAAGGGTGATGGCAACAATTATGATCTCAGGAAATGATGATGGATATAGATACCGTAGTTGAAAATGAACATTTAAAGGAAGAGTTTTTGAAAACTTCCTGTTTGGGTGATTCTTCATTAAAACCAAAGTTCTCTAGGAATTTACTAGAAAACAGTGTTTAAAACTTAAATAGGCGGGGTGTGGTGGCTCAAACCTATAATCCCAGCACTTTGAGAGGCCAAGGTGAGAATATTGCCTGAGCCCACAGGTTCGAGATCGCCTGGGCAACTTGGTGAGACCTCATCTCTACAATAAATCAAAAAATCAGCCAGGCATGGTGGCACACACCCGTAGTTCCAGTTACTTGGAAGGCTGAGGCTGAAGGATCACCTAAGCCCAGCAGGTCGAGGATGTGGTAGTCATGAGTATGCTACTGCACTCCAGCCTGGGGGACAGAGAGAGATTCCCAACTAAAAAATAAAACGAAAAACAAAACAACAAAAAAACTTTAACATTCAGAGAAAAAAATTTTTTCTAATTAAAAAAAAAAAAACTTGGTTGGGCACAGTGGTTCAAGTCTATAATTCCAGCACTTTGGAAGGCCGAGGCAAGAGGATTGCCTGAGGCAAGACCAGCCTGGGCAACATGGTGAGACCTCGTCTTTACAATTAAATAAATAAATAAATAAATAAATAAAAATTAGTCAGGCATGATAGCAGATGTCTGCAGTTCCTGCTACTTGGAAGGCTGGGGCCAGGAGGACGGCTAGAGCCCAGCAGGTTGACGCTAGGGTGCCCGTAAGGGTGACACCGCACTCCAACTGGGGGAATGGAGTGAGACTCCAACTCAAAAAATTAAAATTAAAAAAAATAATAATAAAAAAATTAAAACTTAAACACAGACCACTCTTTTCAAAACAACTCTTTATGCTTGGAAACTTTTATTTTAGATTGCAAAATCTGAAATGCCACCAACTTCTGAGATACTTGACTTACTACAGCTGTATAATATGTAAAGCTTTCAATACATATTATGTGTAAGTAGACTCTTACCATAACAACAGTTTCAATGAGACTGAGTTAGGAGATGGAATCAATACTGCTACTGGTAACTGTATGTTTCTGCCAATCATCATTTTTAATGTGACATTAATTGGAACAGTCTCAAATCTGTTGTGCCCAAAGAAAGATGACTGAATGGTATATTTCCTACAGGTTTTGGTTTCTGTCTTTTTTCTTCTAAACAAAACCAGATATTTTTTCCTGTCGCTGCTGCCTGAATCAGATTTTTATTTTTATGTTTTGAGATGAGGTCTCATTCTGTGACTCAGGATGGAGTGCATTATTAGCATGATCACAGTTCACTCTAGCCTCGAACTCCTGGGTTCAAGCAATCCTCCTACCTCAGCCTCCAGCGCTGGTGAAACTACACGTGCATGCCACCATGCCTGGCTAAGCAAAACAAGATTTTAAAGGATTAACATATAAGAGATTTACATCTTTATTCCCTGCAAAACAGTATAAGAAAGGAGCTCTGATTAGAGTACTACAATGGGGAGAGAGGTCTGTGAGAGTGAATTCATGAAAGTTTTGACCTAAATATAATTCCTTCCTGAAATTCTTTTTTTTAAAAAAAGCATTTGTTAGCATTTAATGAACCTCCCTCCGTGTGGCTTCAAGCCACCAGGACACAGGCTTCCCCCACACCCTTAATCTTGAAATTCTAAACAGCAAAGTGGGGTGGAATACTATAAAAATTAAGTGGGATACAGGAAACCATGCTGTCTTTCACTCTACAAACATAAGAGAAGGAAATATCAAAAAAGAATTCATGCGAAGTAAGAGATTTTAAAATACCCTAAACTTTGCCCCAAACAACCTTAAGTGTCAACTGATTTGTGAGCTTTGCCCACTTCTTAGCTTCTTTTTTTTTCCTTTATAGAGCTGGAGTTTTACTCCATTGCTCAGGCTGGAGTGCAGTGGCATGCTCACAGCCACCCCAGCATCAACCTGCTGGGCTCAGGCAATCCTTCCTACTCAGTCTTCCAAGTAGCTGGAACTATAGGCACGTACACTACATCTGGTTAATCTTTTTATTTTTATTGTAGAGATGAGGGCTCGCCAAATTGCCCAGGCTATTTTCGAACTAGTGGGCTCAAGCAATCCCCTCACCTCGGTCTCCAAAAGCGCTAGGATTACAGGCTTGAGCCACCGCGCCCAACCTGCTTCTTGATATTTATATATCATTTTGAAGCCAATAATATACGAATGGTAAGTACTTCCTTGAATTCTATAACACAAAATCCATACATATTCACTGTAGGGTGAGTATAAGGCTTTAATAGGCACACTGTGGGGTAGGGAAGGGAGAGCTTTTCATTATTGAGATTCATTCATTTCCATGGGAAGGGCATAGGAGGAGATTGGGTTAGACTGCTGAATATGACTCAGGTAGTCTGTGACCTGAGATAGCTTACCAAAAACCAAGATGACAACATGTAGCTAATTCAACATGTGTTTTCTGTCTTCCCAGAGGAATAAGAACAAAGCCTTCACCTTGATCTGATGACAGGAAGCTGTACTTAGGAGACAGGCTGCTGTAATATTTATCTACTACTCTTTAACAAATGACAGCAAGAAGGGAATAGAATGAAGAATTTTCTGCCCTAAGAAAATTAATTCAAAGCTAATTTGGTAGCTGCTAACAGACAATAAAAGGAATTTTACTCTAAAATACTATTTTAATTCTATAAAATAAAGAACAGTGATATGCCTTCCAATTTTTACATTTCCCCATCTCTCTTCTCTCAGGTCTATTTGCCTAAGAGTAACCCCAAACTTCACCTTTAAGACTGATCTGGAACATGGAACCTAGGTTAAACTCACATGTTTTTTCCATTAACAGCAGGGTGCTGTGGTTCAGGCCAGGCAGGAGGATCACTTGAGCCTAGGAGTTTGAGATCAGCCTGGGCAACATAGTGAGACCTCATCCCTACAAAAAATTAAAAAAATAATTAGCTGGGCATGGTGACACATGCCCATCAGCTATTCAGGGGCTGAGGCAAAAGGATTGCCTGAGCCCAGGAGGTCAACGCTGCGGTGAGCCATCATCATGCCACTGTATTCCAGTTTAGGTGACAGAGTGAGAGTCCAACTCAAAAAGAAAAAACAAACTAACCCTTGAAACACAATTTATGTTCACTTTGCATATTAAAACAAGGCTACTCCAGCAAAGCAAAGAGCTGGAGAAACTGCATCTCTTCTGCATTGTGTTCCCAAGCAATTAAAGTTACATAAGCAGAATAATGGCAAATTAAATAAAAATTCAAGAAACAGAAGAAAACAGAGCTTACAATGAAGGAAAAAAACAACCACTAACAAATAGAGTTTCTGAGTAATAAATTCCTGTTGAAGATGAAAAACAGATATTAAATTTAATATATTATGAAGTTGACATTTGCTGTGGCTAATAAAACTGTGAAGAGACAAGAGTAACATAGAGAAGGAGAGATTCCAAATTCTTTCTAGTTTAAGAACTTTCATGGTACCACAGTTAAATTCAATCTCCAGTCAAAACCAACATCTCAGAACAAGGAATCTAAAACAAACTTCATAATAAAGTACCTAGGGCCGGGCTCAGTGGCTCAGCCTGCAATCCCAGCGCTTTGGGAGGCTGAGATGAGTGAATTGCCTGATCCTACGGGTTTGAGACCCGCCTGGGCAACTTGGTAAGACCTCACCCCTACAATAAATCAAAAATTAGCTGGGCGTGGTAGCGTGCGCCTGTAGTTCCAGCTACTTGGAAGGCTGAGATGGAAGGATTGCCGAAGCCCAGCAGGTCGAGGCTGCGGTGGCCAGGAGCAGGTCACTGTACTCCAGCCTGGGCGACAGAGTGAGACTCCAACTCAGAAAATAAATAAATAAATAAAAATAAAAATAAAGTACCTAATATAATGGCATCAGTCTGGCAAGAAGAAGCTGTGGTAGTTTTAAGATATAGATACAGGTCAACCATGGTGGGTCACATCTGTAATCCTAGAACTTTGGGAGGTGAAGGCGAGAGGACTACCTGAGCCCAGGGATTCAAGACAAGCCTGGGCCACTTGGTGAGCCCTCGTCTCTACAATAAATCTAAAAATCAACCCAGGTATGGTAGCATGTGTCTGTAGTTCCAGCAACTTGGAAGGCTGAGGAGGAAGGATTGATTGCCTGAGCCCAATAGGTTGAGACTGTGGTAGCTGTGACTATGACACTATACTCCAGCCTGGGCAACAGAGTGAGACTCTGACTCAATAAACAAACAAACAAACAAAAGATATGGTCACAAATTCTCTGACACCCTTCTCTTCTAAATATAGGTCATTCTTCTCCTCTTGAGTATGGGCTAGACTTAGTTAATTAGTACAACTAGGTCATAAAAGGCATTGTGGCTCCTCTTTGGTCTCTCTTTTGAATCACTCACAATAGGGGAAGCCAGAGCCATGACATGAGGACATTTAAGCAGCACTTTGGAGAGCTTCACACAGTAAGTGACTGAGGCCTCTAGCCAACAGCCACCATGTACTTGTCAGGCATGTAAGCCAGCTACACTGAAAGCAGATCCTATGGCTCCAGTCAAACATTGAATGTACTGCCTAACTGTCATCTCAACTACTACTTCATGAGATATTCTGAGCCAGAACCTCTCAGCTAAGCTGCTCCCAAGTTCCTGACCAATAGAAAGAGTGTGAGCTATCAAGAGTTCATCGTTTTAATCTCGAAGTTTTGGGTTAATGTGTTACATAGGTATAAATTAACTACCACAGGAGTTATTATGAAAGGTTGAGCCCTTTTGCAATTTCTCTTGCAGTTTCTATACCTGAGTTTCTCTCTGGTGTTTCTAACTTCCCCAGGATTGTCACCTCTAGTTCTCAGAACAAATGCAGGGCAAAAAAAATGCAAATGTACAATAAGACCAATGAATGATCAAACAAATAACCAGCCCTACCCACTTCTTCCAGTACCTTAGGAGAAGTTAGAACTCTTCACAAAATCCCATTTTAAATACTGACGAAGATTATATTTGTAATGTTAGGCTGGAAGATATTTTCTCAGGTAAAAATATATACCATGTTCCAAAAATTAATACAATTCACCAACATTCACTAAGTCATTTAGCAAATATTTATTTAAACCTTACAAGTGCCTAAAATTAGCCAGGCGTGGTAGCACACACCTGTAGTTCCAGCTACTTGGAAGGCTGAGGCGGAAGGATCGCCCTAAGCCCAGCAGATTGACGCTGGGGTGGCCATGAGAGTGCCACTATACTCCAGCCTGGGCAACGGAATGAGACTCCAACTCAAAAAATAAAAATAAAAAGATAGAGTGGAACTGGTTCAAGGAAAGACAAAAGTACTAATGGAATAGAAGACTACAGAAACAGAACCACACACATACAGAAACCTGTTCGCTGTAAGGATGCACTTTTCAATAAACAAAGTTAGATCAAATGGATATGATATCTAGGTGTAAATAAAGACAATCCCTGGCCAGGCACGGTGGCTCAGCCTGTAATCCCAGCACTTTGGAAGGCCGAGGCAAGAGGACTGCCTGAGTCCAGGGGTTTAAGACCAGCCTGGGCAACTTGGTGAGACCTCATCTTTGCAATAAATCACAAAAACTAGCTGGGCAAGGTGACATGCACCTGTAGTTCCAGCTACTTGGAAGGTTCAGGCATAAGGATCGCCTAAGCCCAGAGATTGAGGCTGAGGTGGCTGTGAGTGTGCCACTGCACTCTAGTCTGGGCAACAAGAGTGAAACTCAAAAATAAAAACAAAAAAAAAACTCAAAAAAATGTTTAAAAAAGATAACGCCTGCCATATACAAAATAAAACCAATCTCTATAGGTTTGAATGTAAAAGGTAAATCAGAAAAAACTTCTAGAAACAAATGTAAAGTATCTTCATGAACTTGATGAAAGCGAAGATTACTTTAACAAGACACAAAAGTTGCTGGTACAGTAGTTCATGCTACAATCCCAACATTTTGGGAGGCCAAAGCAGATTGCTTGAGCCAGGAGTTTGAGGCCAACCTGGGCAACATAGCAAGATCCTGTCACTACAAAAAATAAAATTAGCCAGGTATGGTGACATGCACCTACAGTCCCGGCTAATTGGGAGACTGAGTGCACTCCAATCTGGGTGAAATAGTAAGACCCTGTTTCTAAAAATAAATAAACTGGCGGATGTGGAGGCTCATAACTATAATCCTAGCACTTTAGGAGGCCCAGGAGAGAGGACTGCTTGAGCCCAGGAATTCAAGACCAGCCTAGGCAACAGAACAAGACCTCATCTGTACAAAAAAAACCAGAAAATCAGTCAGGTTTGGTAGCATGCACTTTAAGTCCCAGCTACTCAGGAGGCTGAGGAAGAATTGGCAGAACTCAGGAGATAAAAGCTGCAGTGAGCACTGATCATGCCACTATACTCTAGCCTATACAACAGAATTAGACCACAACTCAAAAAGTAATTATAAGGCGGGCTTGGTGGCTCAGCCTGTAATCCCGCACCTTGGGAGGCTGAGGTGAGTGGACTGCCTGAGCCCACGGGTTCGAGACCCGCCTGGGCAACTTAGTGAGACCTCATCTCTACAATAAATCAAAAAATTAGCTGGGTGTGGTAGCGCGCGCCTGTAGTTCCAGCTACTTGGAAGGCTGAGGCAGAAGGATCGCTGGAGTCTAGCAGGTCGAGGCTGCGGTGGCCGGGAGCGGCCACTGCACTACAGTCTGGGTGACAGAGTGAGACTCCAATTCAAAAACAAACAAACAAATTAATTAATTAATTAATAATAATTATTATTATTATAAAATAAAAATAAGTAAATAACAGCATAAATGAGATACCACTACATGGAAGAGTTAAACTGAAGGGATAGACAATACCATATTCTGGCAAAGATGCAGACCAACTATCCAGAACTTATACACCGTTAATGAGAATAAAAACTGTTGAAATTGCTTTAGAAAGCTATACGGCATTATCTACTAAAGATGAGCATAGGTATACCCAATGATCCAGCAATTTAATTACTAGATATATACCTATCAAAATGTTTATGAATTCTCACTAAAAGGTATAAACATTAATGTTCATAGCAGCAGTATTTGTAATAAAAACCAGAAACACCCAAATATGTGCTATAATAACTCTTGTGATAGAGAGCACTGGAGAGGAACAGTGCATATAAGTCAGTACAAAGGGGCTTCTGGGATGGAGTTCTTGTAGTGCTCTGGGTGTTATCAAGTTGTATGTACATTTGTGACTGGAATATTTTCTTTCCTTTTTTTTTTTTTTTGAGTCAGAGCCTCACTCTGTTGCCCAGGCTGGAGTGCAGGGATATGTTCCCAGCCACTGCAGCCTCGACCTCCTGGGCTCGGCGAACCTTCCACCTCAGCCTTCCAAGTAGCCGGAACTACAGGTACACGCCACCACGCCCAGGCGATTTTTTGATTTATTGTAGAGACAAGGTCTCCCCAAGTTTCCCAGGTTGGTCTTGAACCCCTGGGCTCAAGCAATCCTCTTGCCTCGGTCTCCCAAAGTGCTGGGATTATAGGCTTGAGCCACCACACCTGACCTTGGGATTATTCTTTAAATTGTGGAAGAAATAAGAGAAAACTTGGAGAAGATAACCAGTACCTTCAGTTATTAGGAAGGTTAAAAAGAGTTGTGATTTTTTGTTGTTTTGCTTTTTAGTAACTACTAGACCACCAGGAAAAAAAGGGTTTTTTTCTCATTAAATAGTAACCAGGCCTGATTTCAGATATTCAACCTATAGAACTATGACAAAATAAATTGCTGTTGTTTAATCCACCAAGTCTATAGTATTTTGTTATGGGAACCCAAAATAAGATAGTCAGTTTTCTTCGATTCTTACTATTAAAAAAAAGATACAGAATCTTTTACATGGTGACTGCTTACCTAGTCCTCTATTATATTGTCCAGTCATCTACTACTGTATTTTTCTTTTTTTTTTGCCCCGCCCCTACTACTATATTTTTCAAACTGCAAGTTGTGAAGGTCATAAAATCACTTTTTTAGTTGGCTCCAATGGTCATGAAAACAAAGAAAAAATCAGGGTGCACTATACAGGAGAGTAAATAATGCTTTGTGAATATGTTTGTTTTTTTGAGTTGGAGTCTCACTTAGTTGCCCAGACTGAAGTGCAGTGGCCGCTCCCGGCCACCGCAGCCTTGACCTGCTAGGCTCCAGCGATCCTTCCGCCTCAGCCTTCCAAGTAGCTGGAACTACAGGCGTGCGCTACCATACCCGGCTAATTTTTTTTATTTTTATTGTAGAGATGAGGTCTCGCCAAGTTGCCCAGGCGGGTCTCAAACCCACGGGCTCAGGCAATTCACTCACCTTGGCCTCCCAAAGCACGGGATTACAGGCTAAGCCACCGAGTCCGGCCATGAACATGTTTTGTAAATAATGTTTTGTGGGACCAGGCATGGTGGCTCACACCTGTAATTCCAGCATTTTGGGAGGCAAAGGTGGGAGGACTGCTTGAAGCCAGGAGTTTGAGACCAGTCTGGACAACATAGCAAGACTGCCATCTTTACAAACAACAAAATGTTTAATGTATGTTGCAATTTTTGATATATGCACATACTTGCCATGTGGTAATATAAAATATTCTCTACATGAGTATGGCCAAACTTTAAAAGCCACAGATATAGTGCGCTTTATTACATATAAAATAACTGTTATACCTGGAGCTTCAACCAAATAATTTTTTGTTCAGAACCTAGGTTAACCATTAAGACTAGACACTGTCTGAGGATCTTTCTGCTTAGCTGAAAGGAGATTTCTTTTTTTTTTTTTTTTTTTTTTTGAGTTGGAGTCTCAGTCGCTCAGACTGGAGTGCAGTGGCCGCTCCCGGCCACCACAGCCTCGACCTGCTGGACTCCGGCGATCCTTCCGCCTCAGCCTTCCAAGTAGCTGGAACTACAGGCGTGTGCTACCACGCCCGGCTAATTTTTTTTTATTTATTGTAGAGATGAGGTCTCGCCTGCCCAGGCGGGTCTCGAACCCACAGGCTCAGGCAATCCACTCACCTCAGCCTCCCAAAGGCGCGGGATTACAGGCTGAGCCACTGAGCCCGGCTAGGAGATTTCTTAAAACAGTCTTATAATTAATTATGAAATCCATAAACTCCAGCAAAAAACACTGCTTGGTTGGTTGGTATTTCAATATACATATGTCGAAGATAAAGGTGATGAGACAGAAAGCAGAATAGTGTTTGTACACGTATTAATAGGCTTTCGGCTCCCTGTGGCCCACTGGCTCAGCGATTCAGTGTACAAGCTAAATCACTACAAGAGCAAATGTCTATCTACAACAAAGAATAAAATTAAAGAGAAAATGAAACTCAATCTTTCAATTAGCTAAACTTTCAGATTTCACTATCCATTTCCCATAAAGCAAGCATACTACCCATATCTGAATTTCTCAACCAATGAGAACCTCACAGAGCAGGTGCTCTGAAACATACTACTGTATTTTCAAAAAAAAAGGAGAATGCAATTATATAATGCACATTTCCAGACATGAAATAAGGTGTAGGTGTCTATATAGTACGGCATAACAAACCCTTGGGAGAATGGTTATCTACTACTGTGTTTTCAAATACAGTACCAAAAGTAGAACTAGTAAGAATTTACCATTATATTACCAAATTTAGGGGTTGGGAGAAGGAATTAGTCTATGGAAGGGTTAAGCAACTCTTTATCAGATATATCTATGTTCCCAGTAGATGCACTAAATATATTTCACCAGTAAGAAATCACCCTGCCACACTGACTACATTATTCCAAATAGGCTGGAACCCAATTCTACTTTTCTTTGGCATTACTGATCTTATCTCCAAAGTCCAAAAAAGTGCATAGAGCAATGTCTGAGAAACCAACTGGGAAAACACAAGAGAAGGAAATCATATGGGCTTTTCAGTGTTCAGGGGACAAATACTGGAAACTGTCAAAGAATACTCTGTAAAATTAACCCATAAAATTTTTTGAAGCTATAAGAAAAGTGGCCTACCTTTTAATATTCTAATCTAGTTGAAGGAAAGAAACACAGTCACTTCTCTTTGCAAAACTCTCCAATGTTACCCATTTTGTTTGGAATAAAATCCAAACTCTTAGCAATACTATGAGGCTCCATATGACCTGGACCTATATCTATTACTTCATTTCCTATCACCATCTTGTCACCAACTCTACAATGGCCAACAATTGTATTTTTTAAAGTATATAATGTTATTACTTTTCATGGAAATACAATTTAAAATCCCAGTGAGATGCCACTAACACATTCATAAAAATGGCTAAAAAGATAAGTACTGATCTTCCACAAGGAGTTAAAAAAAAAATGAAAAGGATGACAATCCCAGGTGTAGCAGATAATGCTGAACAATAGTAAATCTTACACATTATTGGTAGGAATATAAATTTGTAAAACCATTGTGGAAAAATGTTTGGCAGCAACTACTAAACCTAAACATACATATACCTGATGCTGCAGCAATTCTACTCTTGGACATAAATCCCAAAGAAATTAGTGCTTACATTCATCAAACTATATAAATATATATATATATATATATATATATATATATATATATGAATGTGGATAAGAGTTATATTCATAACAGTCATAAACTATGGTTTATTCAGACAATGCAACACTTCATAGTAATAAAAAAGAATGCTATATGCAACACAAATGATTCTCATAAATATAATACTGAGTGAAAAAAAACCCAGAAACAAAAGAGGACATACAAGATAATTCTACACATAAAAAATTCAAAAACAGGCAAAAGTAATCTATGGTGAACAGAAGTAGAATAGTGATTCCCTTTATTTATTGGTTGGCTTGTTCTGAACTAGAGATATTACATGGAAAAGAGCATGAAGAAGACTTCTGGATACTGAAAGTGTTCTGTATCTTGATCTCGCTGGTTGTTATATAAATGTGTGCACATGTATACAGTCACAGAGCTGTATACTTAAGATCTGTGTACTTCACAGTAAAGTTATATAAAAAATAAATATTTTGAAAATATAAATACATATATATATAAAACATTACATCATAACTCAATACTCTATACCCACTCCTCTGGAACTTTTCGGCTCTGTCAGGCCTTCATTTACCTTATTGTTATTATTTTTATTGATTCAAACAAAAGGGAAGGAGGAATTAAGTAGGTAATTTATGCTCAAATAACTGCTTACCTTTAATAAAGGGCAGCTGCAAAGGTTAGGAAAGGAGAGTGGAAAATTAACCCCAAGAAGGAAATCCTTGTTTCTCAGATATCTCTGCTGGCTCTCCCCTTCTGGCTCTCCCCAGGAGCGGAGCTGATGGAGCCTGTAGGAGGCTTTCAGAGACAGGAAAAGAGCTAACCATCTGAAACAAACCACAGCAGACATGCTTATTCAGTGCTCCATGGAGTTTTGAGGGTCATTCATAGCAGCAAGGAACCATCCAAGGGTTGTAACTCATTAATGTAACTCTTTTGCAAATATCTTTTTAGAAACAGTTCTCTCTTACTTTTAGATAAGCTGTTTTTTACTTTGGTTCTATAAATTCTTTGGCATGACTTGATTTGCTACTATAAAAATTAAAATCCACCAGGCTCGGTGGCTCAGTCTATAATCCCGCATCTTGGGAGGCTGAGATGAGTGGATTGCCTGAGCCCGTGGGTTCGAGACCCGCCTGGGCAACTTGGTGAGACCTCATCTCTACAATAAATCAAAAAACTAGCCGGGTGTGGTAGTGCGCGCCTGTAGTTCCAGCTACTTGGAAGGCTGAGGCGGAAGGATCACCGGAGCCCAGCAGGTCGAGGCTGCGGTGGCCGGGAGCGGCCACTGCACTCCAGTCTGGGCGACAGAGTGAGACTCCACCTCAAAAAAAAAAAAATTAACATCCTCCACAAAGCTCCTATCATTTTTTTTTTTTTTTTTTTTTTTTGAGTAGGAGTCTCACTCTGTCACTAAGGCTGGAGTACAGTGACATGCTCACAGAGACCACAGTCTCCACCTGCTGGGCTCAGGCAATCCTGCCACCTTAGCCTTCCAAATAGCAGGAACGACAGATGTGCACCACCAAGCCTGGTTAATTGTTTGATTTATTGTAGAGACAAAGTCTCGCCAAGTTGCCCAGTTTGGTCTTGAACCCCTGGATTCAAGCAATCCTCTCACTCTGCCTCCCAAAGTGCTGAGATTACAGGTATGAGGCACCGTGCCAGGCCCCTATCAGTATTATGGAACATTCATCTCTATCACAAAAACTTGTATCATAAAAACATCCTCATATTAAGGAGATAGCCATTCCTAATTATATAAATATACAATAATAAAATCAGTGAAAACCATAATGCCAAAGAATGAGAACACAGAACTGAATTTCCCAGAACAATTAAGGGAGGCATGCTACAATCAACATTACCTAAATCAATCACCTGCCACCATTTGCCCTGTAGAAGCAGGTAAAAGATAACAGATGAATTAGAAATTAGAGAATTTGAAGGCCTTCTGGTAAACTATGGGAAGAAAGCCTAAAAAGTTTATATTTGACGTATTATCAAAAAATATTGTAAAATTATTAAATGAGCAAAAGAAAATTATTATTTCTTTATAAACAACAAATGATACAAAAAGAATGAGGGGCTCTCTAAGAAGATATAATATTAAATATTTAATTCCTGAGTTTCAGTCTTTACCCCAGTTTACTAACTGATCTCTTATCAAACAATAAGCAAACCTCTCACCTGGCCAAAAGTCCCTGAAGCATGAGGTTTGCCATTTCTGCTGGAGATACATCAATAAAGCGAAGGAAAGAGAAACAGCTTTCTTCATTAATACCTGGAATATCAAAGGACAATTTAAAACCCAACAGCAAACCAAGAGATGATACTCAACTAAAGCCTGGTGAACTGCTGAATTTGAACATAAGAATCAAAAGAGGCTAGGCGCGGTGGCTCAAGACTGTAATCCCAGCACTTTGGGAGGCTGAGGCAAGAGGACTGCCTGAGTCCAAGGGTTCAAGGCCAGCCTGGGCAACTTGGTGAGATCTCATTTCTACAATAAATCAAAAAATTAGCTGGGTGTGGTGGCACATGCCTGTAGTTCCAGCTACTTGAAAAAAGGCTGAGGTGGAAGGATCAACTGAACCTAGCAGGTCGAAGCTGCGGTGGCCGAGAACGTGCCACTGCACTCCAGCCTGGGCAACAGAGTGAGACTCCAACGCTAAAAAAAAAAAAGAATCAAAAGATATTCTAAAGGTTCTGATCAAGCCACTCTGATGGAAGTCTGGATGTCATAGCTTTATACTACAATCACAGGTAGAAGAGGCAGCAGGCCTATGAGAGATGTCCTATGTGAACCAGACTGAAGATGGTTCATCAATTACTTTTGGGATTTCTGGATACCTGGCTAAAGGCCTTCTCTTTTTATTATGCCAGGAAAAAGAAAAGTACAGGAGAGAGGTTAAAGATTCTGAACCTTGAACTTAAAGTATTTTCCTTAGGCTAAGGAGAAAGGAAGAAATTCTTATAAATAAGAGAGCCCAGCCAGGTATAACTAAGTTGCTCATGCCTATAATCTCAGCACTTTGGGAGACCGTGGCAGGAGGATCATTTGAGGAGTTCAAGACCTGACTTGGCAACAAAGTTAGACCTCATCTCTTAAAAAAAAAAAAAAAAAATTTGTTGGGCGTGATAGCATATGCCTGCAGTCCCCAGTTATACTTGGGAGGCTGAGTAAGCAGGATCACTTGAGTTCAGGAGTTTGAGGCTGTAGTGAGTCATGATCTTGCCACTGTACTCCAGCCTGGGTGATAGAGTAAAACTCTGTCTCAGATACTTCAGATAGATAGATGATTGATAGATAGATAGATAGATAGATAGATAGATAGATAGATAGATAGATAGATAGACAGACAGTCTATCATTGACTTAGTCAAGTTTCAAGTGTAAAAAATTCCTTTTCTTTCTTTTTTTTGAGTCAAAGTCCCATTCTGTCGCCCAGGCTGGAATGCAATGGCACACTCATGGCCACTGCAGCCTTGACTTGCTGGGCTCAGGCAATACTTCCACTTCAGCCTAGAATTACAGGCATGCACCACCATGCCCAGCTAATTTTTCTTGATTTATTGTAGAGACAAGGTGTTGCCACATTCTCCGGGCTGGTCTTGAACTCCTGGGTTCAGGAAATCCTCTTGTATCTGTCTCCCAAAGTGCTGGGAATACAGGGGTGAGCCACTGTGCCCGGCAAGAAATTCTTAAAAGGCAGGTATAAAATAAAGATGGAAGTTAATAAAATGATTTTCTATGACAAGAAGTCACAAGTTAAAGAGCTTATAGATAAGGGACTAATTTACTTAATTAAATCTTATCACGATTTTATAAATAAGCTCCTAGCATATAGGCAAAACCACTGCTAGTTCCAAATCAGTCATTCAACAAACAAAACAAAGAACATTCTGGTAAAATCCTTGACACAACTTCCTTCCCAAAGATTAAAATACCTACCTTTTCTGTGAAAGAGAGACTGTTGGATATAGTCTGGTGCAAATGGAGAAAGAAAAACCCTTAACCACCTGCAAAGTAAATAAACATATAAATCAAAACTCAAATATAAATATTGGAAAGTTAACTAGACTAGAGGTTCCATACTAAAGAAGATCTTTTCGTTTTAAAACTATTTCTACTTATAGAAGCTTCATGCCATATTATCAGGCAAAAACCATGGCAAAAATGTCAAAAAGTACAAAGTGCTTAATAAAAGGTTAAGAAGATAATACAAATTCAAAGTCGTCTCATTTTATTTCAGAGCATCACAATTCTAATGCTGTAAGTTGTCATATATTATAATGAACAAAAGGAATTACAGCTGGTCTGTTTCTCCTTGCTCATCAAGTTAATATTAACCTGGAGCTATCACAAAGTAAAACCCAAGAAATGTGTTTCAATTTCAGTCTCATTAAAGTAAATATTATTGATAATTATTTTCATAACACAGTTTATATTGTTTCTCTACAGACAGTGCTTTCTAAATCCATGGCTCTCCCATGCTTGTAGGCAGAAGAATCCTCTAGGATCTTGTTAAAAAATCCAGAAGCCAGGGCCATCCTAACTCAGAAGTACAGAATGAACTACACACCTACTTTCTGAATAGAAGTGGTCTCTAGTATATTAGCTTAACAACCACTTCACCCTTTAATAAATCTATCACTGCTGGCTTTGGGAAGAAGGTAAATTTCATTAAGTTGTAATCCAATCAGCTCTCCCGTTAAGTGTGGGGTAAGCAATCACAAACCAAGTTCAGCACTGGAATATAGATACTTGCTGTTCACTGTTGCTGCAAGTTACATATTTGTAAGCAGGTGCACATTCCTGACTCAAAAAGGCAACTAGAAGGCACTAGGGCCTTAAGGGTCATCTAGCTGAAGCCTTAATTGTTCTCAAATTCCCTCAACAAAGAGTTGTGTATACTCTTTGCTTAAATGCCCCACTGTTGAAAAATTAATATGTTCTCCAATAAATTTATCTAGTAAGCTATAAAACCCCAAATTACAAAAACACTCAGGGTAAACATATATTAACACTTGCTCACCGGTCTCGTGAATGGTTGAAGACCCTGATTTGTCCATGACGATATATAAACTTTGAAATCTGGTATGGCTTTAGGGAAATATGAAATGGAGACCAAGTTTCCTGCCGTTCAAATAACTCTGGGTGATTACACACCTAAGAGGAAGGGAAATGGAAAGACAACATTGTCACGAACAGATATCACTCTATGAAGCAAGAGGAGATCTCAAATGTTTACCTTTGTGAACAGTATGAATACTTTCCCATTTCAACTCTTGTTACTAGTCTTTGTTTAGGCCTCAAGGATAGAGCCTTTTTTTAAAAGTGGATCAATAAAGGCACCTGATCTAAGCTCTTACCTTCCTAAACTGCATGACCAGATTCATGAGGCTGCTGGTGGTGTTCTGTGCTTGCTGGGTAGAGCCCATTGAAGACTGCAATAAATCCTCAATGGAAATTTTGTTTTTTAGTGCCTGATATAACAGCTTCTGTCGGCTGGTCAGTTGGCAGTACATTAGAATCTCAATCTAAAAATCAGTAAGAACATTTATATTTGGAAAACCAGTTTGTACAAAAGTTCAGTATCAGCTTAAAGTAAAAAACACATGCAACAAACTAGATTATGACTGAAAAAACAATAGACATAATGTGAACTCAACATCTGTATAAATTCATGATGTAGAAAACCATACACAAAAATGTTCCTTCCTTGGCCCTCTTCTCTTGTCACTAATTCCACATGCTCACCCTGAGCAATCTCTATTATTTCCGACTATCAACCCATCACAGTAACTCACAAAAAATATATTCCCAAACATCCCCAGCCAGATATTTTCGACTACCAACTATGAATATCATTCCATCTACAGCAAGTGCATATGTGACATACCAGAAACCCAATTTACTAAATGGGTTAACTGCATTATCATTCATTTGCTAAACAAAAACTTCACTCAGCTCCTATTTCTCTCACACCCCATATTCTACCATTTCCTAAATCCTTCATTTCACTCTGGAAATTTACCGCACTTTGAAACCATTCCCAGTACCCCACTGCCAGTTCTCATCTAACATAGTATAGACTGCTAATGTTATTAGATCTTCCTGCCTGCATTCTCTCCTAGTTCTAATACACCTTCCACATAAATCTCATGAAATAATTCAACTGCTAAAAAAAACCTTCAATGTGTACTTCTGCCTACACTAAGATATTGAAACTTTTCACCAATCCAGAGACCTCCCATAATCTCATGTAATCTATTGCCTCTATTTTGTTATACAGGTCCTCATCTTATACACCTTAGCCACAATGGTCTGAATAATGTTGACCAAAACAAACTACATATTTGAATATTACTCTAATTTTGCTCATGCTGCCCTTGCTGCTTAACATCCTGTTCCCACCATATTTTCCTAGTAAATGCCAGCTCATCAATCTTGACCTCACTTATATGTCATCTTTGCTTTGATAACCTTTCTAGCCTTCCCTAACAGAAGTATGATGAAATTAGAAACATTCAATGATGTTTAGGAAATGTATACTATGCACAGTGGTTAAGAACCATACTTCATTTTCTGCTCAACTCTCTATTTGGCACTAAACAACAAAAATTATAAGCTATTATTATTTTATTAGCTCTTAAAATATGAATGTCTAAAGGATTCATTTTTTAAATAAAGTGTTTCTATTCTAACAGGTGCATTTGTTATTAAAGTTATTACCTACAATCAGTCAGCTACACAAAACAGATATCAGTATTTTTAGAAAAAGCTGTAAAACAAAGGTAGAATTCTACTCCTCTCTCTGAAGAGGGTTTGCATACGTCCCTGACTTGAGAAGGCTGGGCATACAATTTCTCATAATTAACAACGGGTTTATCAGGTGGATGCAAGTCAAAGAGCTCCTTACAATGGCGTTACCATTATTACTAAACGCATATCACTTTTGCACAATCATAAAGTCAAGAAATCCTAAATTGAACCATAGCAAGTTGGGAACCACCTGTTATATTGCCAGTATTAAGTATATTTTCAACATAACAATTTTTTTATTTACAATGGGCTTATTAGGACACAGGCTCATCATAAATCAAGAAGTATCTGCACATCCCCATCACAATCTTCCAAAGAGACTCACAAATTTTGAAATGACCCACTCTTCTGGCACTGATAGAGGAGAACCTAGAAAATTATCAAAATATCATCAAGAACCTAGGACGATGCCTTTTAGACAGAGGGTAGAATTGTGAGAAACAGGAGTGCTCTATGAAAGATGGGGCAACCCCCAGAGGATTGAAAATTGGGAGAAAAAGAAGGAAGAACCAAAGCAAGAATTCACAGGAGAAAAAATTACAGGAGTCTGGTAAACATCCAAAAACAAGACATAAACCAAAATCATTGCCTTTATATTAGAAAAGAAATGCTACAACCCAAAGTACATTAAACTTGTATATCTAACTAATAGTTTGCAGAAATACAGGAGACAGAGAAGCATGTTAGGCAACATCACAACAATGCATGTAGCAAAATCCAGTATGTGGGAAACTATTGGACAATAAACTCAGTTTCTTCAATAAAAGGTTACAAGGGAGAAAAAAAAATGGAAGGGATGAAAAGACACTAAGAAGCATATCACCCAAATGGTATATGTGGACATTCCTAGTATCCCCATTTCTACTAATTAATTCTGTAAAAGAGAGCGAGAAATAGGGAGAAAGACATATAAACAAAGACAACCAGACATATTTGAGTACTGACTAGATATGCGATAATATCAAGGAATTATTGCTTTTTTTGGTAGGAGTGATAATGGCATGTGGATATGTAGTTTTTAAGAGTACTGAATTTTTTAGAAATACATATGAAAATATTTATAAATGAAATAGACCACACATGGGATTTGTTTTAGAATGATCAAAAAAGGCAGGGATGGGCATGAGTTGATCCTTGTTGACATTGTATGATGGGAATAAGTGAGTTCATTGTACTATTCTTCCTATTTTGTAATGTTTCAGATTCACGTTGAAAAGCACAAAACAAAAAAACAAAAACAAAAAGAAAAGTACAACACAGGCCATGTGCAGTGGCTCATATCTGTAATCTCAGAACCCTGGGAGGTCAAGACAGGATAACTGTTTGAGCCCAGCAGTTTGAGACCAGCCTGGGCAATGTAGTGATATCTTGTCTCTACAAAAAGTCCCAGCTACTCAGGAGGTTGAGGCAGGAGGATCATCTGAATACTGGAATTCAAGGGTTGGGACTGTAGTAAGATGGGATGGTGCCACTGCAGTCTGGCTTGTGTGTCAGAGAGAAACCTTCTATCAAAAACAACAACAATAAAGATAGAAAAATAAACAATAACCTAAAAACCAAATTAAAAAATGGTACAGTAATTTTTTTTTTCCGTTGGAGTCAGAGTCTCACTCTGTCACCCAGGTTGCAGTGCAGCGGCATGCTCACAACCACTGCAGCCTTAACTTGCTTGGCTGAGGTAATCCTTCTACCCTAGCCTTCCAAGTAGCTGGAACTACAAGTGCACGCCACCACACTTGGCTAATTTATTTATTTATTGTAGAGATAAGGTATGCTCAAGTTGCCCAGGCTGGTCTTGAATCCCTGGTGCAGGCAATCCTGTCACCTCCGCCTCCCAAAGTGCTGGGATTATAGGCATGAGCCACCACACCCAGTCTAAAAATTTTATTTTAAAAAGTATAAAACAGAAAAAAAGTATTTCCTTAATTACTTGCTTCATATTAAGTCCTCTTGCAATCAAACGAATTATCTTTCACCTAAACATGTACCAAGAAAATATGCCCCTTTGGAACTCTAAGCCGGTGCCTACATGAGGTCTTCTTTCCTTACCTTGTCAGACAATTCATTTTCCACATCTTTCTTGATTCTCCTCAGCATAAATGGCTTCAAGATCATGTGTAAGCGAGAAAGTTGATCTGAAATGCCAGGAGGCCCCCCAAATAATACATTATACTGATTTAACATAAAGAATCAAAACACATACCATGCTTATCTCTCACTAAACCCTTCAAAAAACCTTTCGCCTCAATGAGTCTCTGAAAGTAAATTGGAACTTCTTTGCAAGTAAGAAACCAAGGAATTTTAATTATCAATAGGGAAAATGCATTAGGCTCTATTTTCACTAGTATTCATTTTAAGTTTTAGGAACATTTTATGAATAATAAAGTTCTCATGTAAGTCTTAATGAAAACTATTAGGAACTTCCAGCATTCCCCAAAAATTATCTTTCAGAGGATGTCTGCAAATTAACAGCTTATAGCATAACATCACTTAAGGACTTTTCTCATAGTAGATATAACCTCATGCCTACATAATAAACACCTTAGGAATGCTCTTTTAATTAGGCCGATATTATTAAATGTCAAAAGTATTGATAGACAAGGTCAAAAATACTCAACATGGAAACAAATCCTAATATATACAGAATATAAAAATAATCCTTCTTATATTTCTGGTTTTATGACAGGAAAAAAAGGACTGACCCATTAAACAAAGAATATAATGTTCATATGAATTTTTCTTTTTTTTTTGAGTTGGAGTCTCATTCTGTCGCCCAGACTGGAGTGCAGTGGCCGCTCCCAGCCACCGCAGCCTTGACCTGCTGGGCTCCGGCGATTCTTCCGCCTCAGCCTTCCCAGTAGCTGGAACTACAGGCACGCGCTACCACGCCTGGCTAATTTTTGATTTATTGTAGAGATGAGGTCTCACCAAGTTGCCCAGGCAGGTCTCAAACCCACAGGCTCAGGCAATCCACTCACCTCAGCCTCCCAAAGGAGCGGGATTACAGGCTGAGCCACCGAGCCCGGCTACAATTTTTCAAGATTAATGTGGGAAATGGGGATCTACAAGCCAAAATGTGGAACATTATAAACTAAGTCTATTCTACTAAGTTAGTCAAGACTATAGTAGTTATAACCGAAATCAGTCCTTTTTTGACTAGTTTTTTTGAGTTGGAGTCTAACTCTGTCACCCAGGATAAAGTGCAGTGGCATGCTCACAGCCATCGCAGCCTCGACCTGCTGGGCTCAGGCAATCCTTCCACCTAGGCCTTCCAAGCAGCTGGAACTACAGGCATGCGCCACCATACCCAGCTAATTTTTTGATTTATTGTAGAGACGAGGTCTCGCCAAGTTGCCCACGCCGGTCTCGAACCCTGGGCTCAGACAATACTCTCACTTCCATCTCCCTAAGTATTGGGATTACAGGTGTGAGCCACTGCATCCAGTTTTTTTGACTGTTAAGTATATACAAAGAATACCATGATTTCATAATAAAAAAAACTTTACCCCTGAATCCTCCATGTATACTGGAAGAAAAATACTGGAAGAAAAATTCTTCACATAGAAGAAAATATGCAATTATGTGTTGCCTACACTGATGGGTAGAAAGCAAGCAAGCTCATAACAGTACTCACTCTCATCAATGGCAGATTTGTTTTCGGCGTGGCTCTCAATGTCCTTGGAAAACCATTCATTAAATTCCTCATGTGAATCAAATAATGTTGGCATAATAAAATGCAGCAGAGCCCAGAGCTGGAAACAAAGGAAAAAATAAAACAGCTGTAGGGCAACAAAGTGACAGAATATAATAGAGCTTAGAGAGAGAGAATGAAAGTTGCCAGTGTCTGTGTGTAGATGTATGTATAAATATGAGTGATGAAGAGAGAGTGAATGAATGCAAGCAAATGCTTCATCAACCAACCCTAATTCTACTAACATACTGTAGTAAAATATGAGTATTTTTCAATTAATTTCAAACTTAAAAAAATTTCATTCACTTTCCTTAAATATTCTCTAAAAGAAACCCAAAAGGCTCTTTTGCACAGGCTAGAGTGCAGTGGCATGATCATGGCTCACTGCAACCTCAAACTCCTGGGCTTACGTGATCCTCCTGCCTCAGTATCTGAAGTAGCTGGGACTAGGCACACACTACCACATTCAGCCAATTTTTTTTTTTAATTGGAGTCTAACTCTATCATCCAGGATGGAGTGCAGTGGCACGCTCACGGCCACTGCAGCCTCCACATGCTGGGCTCAGTGATCCTTCCGCCTCAGCCTTCCAAGTAGCTGGAACTACAGGCATGCACCACCAAACTCAGTTAATTTTTTGATTTATTATAGAGATGAGGTCTCACCAAGTTGCCCAAGCTGATTGCCCGTGGGCTCAGGCAATCCTCTCACCTTGGTTTCCCAAAGGGCTGTGATTACAGGCATGAGCTACTGTGCCCAGACAACTAATTTTTAAATCTTCTGTAGAGACAGGGGCTTCTCTGCGTTGCCCAGACTGCTCACGAACTCCTGGCTTCAAGTGATCCTCTTACCTCAGTCTCCCAAAGTGCTGAGATTACAGATATGAGCCACTGTGTCTAACTTCAAACTAAAATTTAAAGTGCAAATCCTACTCAGATTTTGTAGTGGGATAGTTTTAAAGATCATATCATAAAAATCCATTCCACAATTGAGCACAATTTGAAATAGCATAACTTGCTAATCTAATAACTCTAAATCAGGATCACAAAATTATACCCTGCCAGGATGCATTTGGTTTACTATCTATTTTTGTAAGTAAATTTTGCTGAGCCGGGCTCAGTGGCTCAGCCTGTAATCCCAGCGCTTTGGGAGGCTGAGGTGAGTCGATTGCCTGAGCCTGCGAGTTCAAGACCTGCCTGGGCAACTTGGCAAGACCTCATCTCCACAATAAAATAAAAAATTAGCCGGGTGTGGTAGCGCATGCCTGTAGTTCCAGCTACTTGGAAGACTGAGGTGGAAGGGTCGCCGGAGCCCAGCAAGTCGAGGCTGTGGTGGCTGGGAGCATGCCACTGCACTCCATTCTGGGTAACAGAATGAGACTCCAACTCAAAAAAAAAAAAATTTTTATTGAAACATAGTCATGCCTATTCATTTTCTTATATTCTACCGCTGCTTTCATATTACAGACACAAAGATGAGCAGGTACCGACAATAACTGTATAGTCAGCAAAGTCTACAGTATTTACTAAATGGCACTTTATAGAACGTTTTCTGACCTTTATTCTAGATGATCAGATCTTTCCTAAAAAATTTAGTTCTTCTGGCCAGGCTCAGGGGCTCAACCTATAATCCCAGCACTTTGGGAGGCCAAGGCGAGTGGATTGCCTGAGCCAGCGGGTTCAAGACCAGCCCGGGCAACTTGGCGAGACTTCGTCTCTACATAAATCAAAAAATTAGCCCAGTGTGGTAGTGCACACCTGTAGTTCTGGCTACTTGGAAGGCTGAGGCAGAAGGATCGCCGGAGCCCAGCAGGTCAACGCTGGGGTGGCCGTGAGTGTGCCACTGGACTCCAGCCTGGGAGACAGAGTGAGATTCCAACTAAAAAAAAAATATATATTTATTCTTGTAAGTGTTAAAAAATGCTACCTTTCAACTCCAGCAAAAGAACATCTCTGCATTAGATAGTAACATTTCCTATTATGGTCAGTATTTATTACACAAACCTAAAGGAATAAAATAATTCAGTGGCCTTATGGCCAGAGAATAAGAAAATATAAACAATGCCTAAAAGACCACTTAGGGCAAGCTTATGTACTGCAGTAGCTCAGCAGTAGCATGGGTAAAGAATTCAATGCTGTGCTGGAATTATCCTGTTGTATGAAGACATAAACCTGGGGCCAGAATTACTGCCTACCTCTGCCATGGTGTTCTGAATAGGGGTTCCAGTTAGCAAAAGCCGATTCCGACACTGGAACTGTAAGAGGATCTTCCAACGGACACTGTTTAAAAAGATAAATTACAAATTTCATGTTAGAATTAGATCTTTCTTGAATAACTCCACTGAGATCCCACATTTCTAAAAATACTTTCCAAAAAAGTTATATTCAGAATCAAGTATACCCTCATGTATACAACTGAAAAATGTTATTCAACAAAGCTGAAAACAAGAAATTTCAAAGGAAATGATTCCTCTACACTGAAAATATGGTATTAAGGTTTAGAAAACAACAGCCTACAAATAGGTAGAGTAGGATCATTTCTGGCTTTATAAACTCTTATATTATCTTTGGTCAATTTTGCCAGGCATGGTGGCTCATACCTATATTCCCAGCACTTTGGGAGGCTGAGGATTGCCTGAACCCGCTGGATCAAGACCAGTCTGGGCAACTTGGAGAGATCTCATGTCTACAATAAATCAACAAATTAGCCAGGCGTGGCAGCATGTGCCTATAGTTGCAGCTACTTGGAAGGCTGAGGCAGAAGGATTGCCTGAGTCCAGCAGGTTGAGGCTGTGGTGGCAGTAAGCATGCCACTGCACTCTGGCCTGGGCGACAGAGTGAGATTCTGTCTCAAAAAAAAAAGATACTTATTTATATTATAAAACATTAAAATTATTAATCTGCATAATTCCAGTGTGAGTATGGAGGGAGCAGTGAAGGGGAAGACTTTGAGAAAAGAAAATGTAAAATGAGTCTTCACTGTTCCTGGCCACAGGCATATCCTCCTTCAACAGATTGCAATATGAAGTAATGCCCTTCAGAGGATGGAAAGTTTCATGGAAAATATCAATCAGCCAGATAACATGAACCTCTAAGAAAGTCCAATGGACTCATCAAGAGTTCATAAAAATCAATCCTGAGTTACATTTTATATTCAGTTTGGGACCTCAAAGTAATTAGAATATCCTAAACACATAACATAAAAGGATTCTTGGAAGTCTAATAATCATGCAAGGACTGAGACAACCTACATAAAATAGAACCTTCAATCCATATAATGTAACATACTATTTTCTACTTAGATCTCTTGTCTAAAATAATCTCTTAAAGGAAGGGCAGAAATTCCATTCTTTACAAAAAATTTCCTCGAGGAAAAATGTCCTGTTAAAATTTCACAGTTATTGAGAAGGAAGATGAAAGTTAAGAAAATTCTTTGTATTCTAGGTATTAATTATTTATGTCCTATGAAAAAATATAATAGGAAATTTAGCCTCTTTGTCAGGTACATAGCTAATGCAGAAATCAAGTCATGCCATGTTCTAAAGTCTCTCTGATCTTCATTCAACATACATATTGACTGCATGTATTGAATGAAGATCATATATATATTTGACACAATCCACTGAGTTTGAGTTCTATTACTCATGTTACCTGGAACTGCTCTTTAGGGCCTGAGCCTCATCCAGTACCATGTACTGCCACTTGACCCGTTGGAAATATTTTACATCCTGCACCACCAGCTGATAGCTGGTGATAACCACATGGAAGGGGGCGTCCTGAGTGTAGAGAGTCTTCTGTAAATATAAAAGGGAAAGGGTAAAAAGAGATACTTAGCAATTCATAATAAGATAATGATATGGCTGTATTTTCCAAAACTGAATATTTAAGACAGCCTGGAAGATGTGCTTTTCCCATGTGACAGGAAGATGTACAGTGGAGTGAACTATAATTACTTATAAAGCAGTCACCTTTGTTATAATCCAAGCTAAAACTAGTCTTCAGCTTATTAAAGAAAAAAGTTCTACTTGACCCCGGACATCAAGTCCAGCTTATTTACAACAGGAAAAGCAGTGTATTAGAAGAAATAGACACCTGCCCAGTATCCAGAAATATATCATACATAAGACTTTTGTCCACAAGAAATTATTCTTATCAACTGGAGAAATAATGACTAAATGGAGGTATATGTGTGTTGTAAGCAGAAAGTTACCTGACTCCAGAACCTCCTGATGACTTTTCTATCATGAGGATTTCCCCAATATGGTAGCACCTAGAAAAATGGCCAATACATACATTATTTTCTATCAATAATCTTAAAAATATCAATACATATATGTTACACAGGAAGATTTTAAGAAAAACTAATAGAATGAATATAGGAGTATCTCTTCTATCAAGGGTGACTAAGATATTTTAACCAATCCTCCTGCTAACCAAATAAAAACAAACACATCAAACATATTTTCGAGACATTAGAAAGTTATTGAGTGGAGAATTACGGAGAGAAGAACCAGAAAAGAAAGGAAGTCAAGATAGGTAAACCTAGTATGTAGCACACTGTTACCCTGATGGCACTGATCCATTCCAAAAGTTCTAGTTGAAAGGGCAAGAAACTCAGAGTTTTTACTAAGAGATGTAGAATACACAGAACAAAAACTGCAGTTCAAGGAAGAGGACTCTAGTATTCAGCCACAACCATGGCTTTAAGCCGGGCTCGGTGGCTCAGCCTATAATCCCGCGCCTTTGGGAGGTTGAGGTGAGAGGATTGCCTGAGCCTGCGGGTTCGAGACCCGCCGGGGCAACTTGGCGAGACCTCATCTCTACAATAAATCAAAAATTAGCCGGGTGTGGTAGTGTGCGCCTGTAGTTCCAGCTACTTGGAAGGCTGAGGCAGAAGGATCGCCCGAACTCAAGCAGGTCGAGGCTGCGGTGGCCGGGAGTGGCCACTGCACTCCAGTCTGGGCAACAGAGTGAAACTCCAACTCAAAAAAAACACAAAAAACAAAAAAACCATGGCTTTAAATTGGAACCCAAAGGCTAAATACTAGTAATAAAAGTAAGCCATACATTAGACATGCCTTAATAAGAACTGAACCCTAGTCTCAAATCATCTTAACTTCTGACTAGATTAAGAAGACTTTGAATTATTTGTGCCTCAGGAAAAAAAAATCAATAGTAGCAAAAAATATACATAAATCATCTCTAGAAGAAGAAATTATAGTCAAACCCCACAATTACCTCTAGAGTTTCTCCAGTAGAATGTCTGACATATAATGAAAAAAATATCCAAGCCGGGCTGGGTGGCTCAGCCTGTAATCCCGCGCCTTTGGGAGGCTGAGGTGAGTGGATTGCCTGAGCCCGCGGGTTCAAGACCCGCCTGGGCAGGCAAGATCTCATCTCTACAATAAAATAAAAAAATTAGCCAGGCGTGGTAGCGCGCGCCTGTAATTCCGGCTACTTGGAAGGCTGAGGCGGAAGGATCGCCGGAGCCCAGCGGGTCGAGGATGCAGGCCACTGGGAGCGGCCACTGCACTCCAGTCTGGGAGACACAGTGAGATTCCAACTCAAAAAAAGAAATATCCGGACATAAAGACCATGTCATGTGGCTGAAAACCACATGAAAGACAGATAACAGAAACATACCCAGAGGAGATCTAGATTATGATAACACAAAAACACACATTTAAAAATGCTAACTTAATTTGTTCATGGAAGAGAACAGAAAATTTCAGTGGTGTACTAAAAAGAACCAAAAGCAGGCTGGGCACAGTAGATCATGCCTATAATTCCAGCACTGTGGGAGGCCAAGGTGAGAGGATTGCCTGAGAGGTTTGAGACCAGCCTGGACAACTTAGCAAGACCTCATCTCTGCAATTAATCAAAAACAGTCAAGCATGGTAGCAGGCACCTGTGGTTCCAGGTGGGAAGGCTGAGGCAGAAGGAACCAGCACACTGAGGCTACAGTGGCTAGGAACGTGCCACTGCACTTTAGCCTGGGCAACAGAGTGAGACTCCAACTCAAAAAAAAAAAGAACCAAAAGTAGGTCAGACACAGTGGCTCATGCCTTAATCCTAGCACTATGTGAGGCAGAGGTGAGAGAATTGCTTGAGCCCAGGAGTTCGAGATAAGCCTAGGCAAAATAGTTAAGACCTAGTCTCTACAAAAAAAGAATGTAAAAATTAGCCAGGCCTGGTGACACACTATGGAGTGTGGAGTCAAGCTACAGTAAGCCCCCTACATACAAACCTTCAACATGTGAACTTTTTTTTTTTTAGTTGAAGTCTCACTCCATCAAGATGTGAACTTTCAAAGATGCATGTTTGCATATCCAATCATGTTAGTTCATATATCTGATGTACACTGTTACATGCATGAATCCTCTACAAGTGGTTGTGCTTTTGTGTACTTTATTGTACAGTAGAAAGGTACAGAATACAGTAGTATCTTTGTTTCAACCCCAGGATGTCTGGAAGCAAGCATAAAAGCAGCACTGATGTAGCTGGTACTGTATAGCTGGTGGTATTAGTTGGATACCTAGGCTAACTTTGTTGATTTACAAACAAATTGGACTTACAAACACACTCTTGGAATGGAACTCATTCTTATGAAGGGGACTTAACTATACTCAGGAGGCTGAGATGGAAGAATCATCTGAGCCCAGGAGGTCAAGGCTGCGGTGAACCATGAATGCTATTGAGCTCTATCTAGCCTGGATGGCAGAGTGAGACTCCAATGCAAAAAAAATAAATAAATAAAAATAACCAAACAGAATTTGTAGAACAGAAAAATAACTAAAAATAAGAACTGAATGGATAGGTCTAATAACACATTAGATACAGTTGAAGAGAAAATTAGTGAACTATATAGACCAGAAAAAAGTATCCAGATTAAAGCTTAGAGGGAAAAAATCTCTTTTTATTAAACAGTGAATATATAATATAAATGAATCTAGATAAACATAAATAAAAGGTGTTATGAGGCTGAAAATATAAATATATTACAAGTATATAAAACCAACAGCACATAAGTCTAAAGGAGAAGGATGTAGTTAAAATATACTTAGATCCGTGTATTCTCTGGAAAGTAGTAACTTTTATTTATACAACTCTTTTTAAGACATCAAGGACACATGTTGTATGCTCTGAGTTATCTACTAAATAATAAAATGTAGTGGTATGAATTGAATGTGTTCCCCAAAGCTCATGTGCTGGAAACATAACCCCTGTGTAACAATGTTGAGAGATAGGACATTTAAGGGGTGATAAGGTCATAAGGGCTTTGTTCTCATGAATGGATCAATGCCATTTTCACAAGAGTAGGTTCCTGATAAAAAGGTGAGTTTGGCTCTCTCCACCCCCTGCCTTCTCCCCACCCACACGCTCTCATGCTCTTCCCCCTTGCAACCCAGAATGATGCAGCAAGAAGGTTCTTGCAGACGAGGGCTCTTGAGCTTTGCTCTGCCTAGCCTCTGGAACTGTAAGAAAGAAATCTCTTTTCTTTATAAATTACCTAGTATCAGGACGGGCACCAAGGCTCAAGCCTGTAATCCCAGTACTTTGGGAGGCTGAACAAAAATATTGCCCAAGCTCAGGGGTTCAAGACCTTGTCTCTACAATAAATAAAAAAATAAGCTGGGTGAATAACACGTGTCTATAGTTCCAGCTACTTGGAAGGATCACCAGAGTCCAGCAGCTCAATGCTGGAGTGGCCATGAGCGTGCCACTGCACTCCAGTTTGGCGATGCAGTGAGACTCCAACTCAAAATATATATATAAACCGAAAATGGACAGAAGAAAAGAGAAATGAACAAATTCATAATCTTATTAAATTTTAATGTATCGCTCTCAGTCAGTGATAGAACAGGCAAATAAATCAGTAAAGAAACACAAGAGCCAAAAAAGTTAACAAACTTGACCGACTCCACATATGTGAAACACTGTACTGAAAAACTGCAGAATAGCTATAATTTTTTTTTCATTTTTTTGAGTTGGAGTCTCACTCTGTCGCCCAGGCTGGAATACAGTGGCACACTCATGGCCACCTGAGCTTCATCCTGCTAGACTCTGATGATCCTTCCGCCTCAGTCTTCCAAGTAGCTAGAAATACAGGCATGTGCCATCAAGTCACGCCTGTAGTTCTAGCTACTTGGAAGACTGAGTCAGAAGGATCACCTGAGCCCAGCTGATTTAGGCTACAGTGGCCTTGGGCGTGTCACTGCACTCCAGCCTGGATGACAAAGTGAGACTCCAACTCAAAAAAACTAAAAAATGAAACGCAATTAATACCCTTAAATGTACAAATTTTAAAAGCTGAAAATCAACACTCTAAGCTCCATATCAAGGCATTAGAAAAAGAAAAATGTTTGAAATGGAAAATAATAATAAAAATTGAGAAAAAAATTAAATATATAGAAAACACATAGAATATGGTTGGGTGTGTTGGTTCATGCCTGTAATCCCAGAACTTTGGGAGGCCAAGGCAGAAGGGTCACTTGAGGCCAGGAGTTTCACACCAGCATGGGCTACAGAGTGAGACTTCTTCTTTGCCAAAAAACTAAATAAAATTAGCTGGGTGCGATGGCATATACCCATAGTCCCAGCTATTAAAGAGGCTGAGGCAGGAGGATCACTTGAGCCCTATAAGTCAAGATTGCAGTGATCTATGATCATAACACTGCATTCCAGTCTAGGTGACAGAGTGAGACTCTGTCTTTTAAAAAGGAAAAAAGAGCGTCTTTGGGAGGCTGAGGTGAGTGAATTGCCTGAGCCCGTGGGTTCGAAACCCACCTGGGTAACTTGGTGAGATCTCATCTCTACAATAAAAATCAAAAATCAGCCGGGCGTGGTAGCACGCACCTGTAGTTCCAGCTACTTGGAAGGCTGAGGCGGAAGGATCGCCGGAGCCCAGCAGGTCGAGGCTGCAGTGGCCGGGAGCGGCCACCGCACTCCAGCCTGGGCGACAGAGCGAGACTCCAACTCAAAAAAAATAAATAAATAAAAATAAAAAATAAACAAAATAAATAAAATAAAAAGGAAAAAAGGGCTGGGCTCGGTGGCTCAGCCAGTAATCCCGTACCTTGGGAGGCTGAGGTGAGAGAACTGTCTGAACCCGTGAGTTCGAGACCCGCCTGGGCAACTTGGTGAGAACTCATCTCTACAATAAATCAAAAAATCAGCCAGGCATGGTAGCGTGTGCCTGTAATTCCGGCTACCCAAGGCTGAGGTGGAAGGATCACCAGAGCCCAGCAGGTCGAGGCTGCGGTGGCCGGGAGCGGCCACTGCACTCTAGTCTAGGCGACAGAGTGAGACTCCAGCTAAAAATAAAAAAAGTAAAAAATAATAAATAAATAAATAAATAAAAAGGAAAAAAGACCAAGTGTGGTAGCTCATACTTGCAATCCTAGCACTTTTGGAGGCTGAGGTGTGAGAATCACTAGAGTCCAGAAGGTCAAGGGTTGAGACTGCAGTGAGCAGGGAATATGCCACTGCACTCCAGCCTGGGCATCAGACTGAAACCCTGTCTTGTAAGAAAAAAAAAAGAAAAGAAATACAATATATATAGAATAAGCAATTTCAGGAATGAAAAATGGTATAGCACCCACTGTTTTTTTGTTTTGTTTTGTTTTGAGTTGAGGTCTCTCTGTTGCCCGGGATGGAATGCAGTGACATAATCACGGCTTACCACAGCTTCAACTTTCCTGGACTCAGGTGATCTTTCTGCCTCAGCCTCCCAATTAGCAGGGACTACAGGTATATGCCACCATGCCCAACTAATATTTTGATTTTTTGTAAAGACACCATCTCACTATGCTGCCTAGGCCTGTCTTGAACTACTGAGCTCAAGCAAGATGCCCACCTCAGCCTCTCAAAATGTGAGGATTATAGGTATAAGTCACCATGCCTGGCAATACAGCATTTTTTTTTTGAGTTGGAGTCTCACTTTGTCACCTAGACTAGAATGCAGTGGCATGCTCCAGGCCACTGCAGCCTCGACCTGCTGGGTTCCAGCGATCCTTCCACCTCAGCCTTCCAAGTAGCTGGAACTACAGGTGTGTGCTACCACGCCTGGCTAATACAGTAACTATTAAAATAACATAAATCACATTTCATGGGGGGAAAAAGGAAGTCAAGGAAAAAAACAAGAGGAAGTTGGAAGCATTAATCATAATAGAACCATAAAGAATACTACTCAGATACCTGTCAAATAAAATGATCTTTCAAATGTTATCATCACAGATCTAGGTATCTTTGAAAAACTACACACATGAGCAGAGTCCACATCTGTGTTCTGCAAGGAAGTGAACACGTTTCTGACAATCTAAATGTGTAATGACAACAGAAACAATGAATTGATTACATCTTGGGTCTCCTTTGTAAATATGCTCCATATGGTCTATATCACAACTCAATTCTGCCGTTGCAGTGCAAATGAAGTCATAAATAATACATAAAGAGTGTGATATAAAAACTATTCTTAGCTCTCAGGCCATTGAAAAACAGATGGGTTCCTCAATAAGTAGAATTCCACTTGCAGGTATATATTCAAAAGAAGTGAAAGTAGGACAGGAGATCAGACAAAAGCAATACACAAATGTTTCTAGCAGTATTACTCACAGCAGCCATAGGTGGAAACAACCCAAATATCTAAATGGAAGAATATGGCTGAGTAATATTCCAAATATTCCATTATATGCTACAATGGATAAACCTGGAAACTTTATACTCAATAAAAGAGGCCGGACATAAAAAGGCCATACTTTGCATAAATGCATTTATGGTTTGTGGTTGCCGGAGTTTGTAGGGAGAGAGGAAAAAGGAATGACTGCTTAGTAGGTAGGAGGTTTCCATTGGGAGTGATGAAAAAGTTCTGAAAGTAGATAGCAATGATGATTACACAACATTGTCAATGTACCTAACGCTACTACACTGTGCACTTTTAAATAGTTCAAATGGTAAATTTTATGTGTTTCACAAGAAAAAATATATTGGAGCAATAGAAAAATAAAAGAGGAGGCGACTACAACTGGCTCACAGGTTATATTTTACCGATCCTTAAGCTAGAGTATTAAAAGGAAGCTCAGCATGCAAATGAAAGCTCAGTTTCAGGCAAAGGAATAAAGTCAAAGGAGAAATACCAGTGACATAAAAAGTACCACATTGACATCTGTTGGCCAGTGGAGGAGCTACTGAAAACATAAGTAGTTTGGTGAAAAAAATGTAAAGACCTTTGAATTTTCAACAACCTGATTGTTTAATGTGTACTGAACATTATACAAAAAAAAAGAAAAGAAAAAAATGATGGCAACAGTGATATTCTATAGGGCAAACAAGTCAAGAGATATTATTCAACAAACTGTCTTAAAATGACCTCATTGTCCCAGAAAAATGAAAATGAGTCAGCCAAATTAAAAGTTATATACATCTAGAGTGCCTTGTAAACAATTCCTAAATGTACAATTCAGCCACAAAGGTGGAACCACAGCCATAAATCTGCCCCAATAGTGGGAAATCCCAAACATTTTCTAATTCCTTACAAAGCAAGTCAAAAAAATACCTGCCTCCCATCTCTTCCCTAATCCATGCCCTTTAAACTAATTGAAACCCATCACAGTTACAGAGACTCAAAATTAAGGGAGATCATGTCAACATCCCTTGACACATAATCACCATAAAATCCTCCTCACCATGCAACTTCATTATTATATCTCTTTAGGGACAGAACACATATTTAACTCATTAGCCACCCTTTTAAATTGCAAACAATGTATAAACCCTACACATTCTTTCTTACATTACTACAACTTTCCACACATAAACCCCTGTTTAAATCTTGTCACACCCAAGCTAATGCCACAATACTTACCTACTCATCACCTCCTATCTCAACCTGAATTATTTTCCTCTGAACTAATCAACTTTCACATTATCTACCTTAGACATTATAAGCTGGACTAAGAGCCGGGCTTGGTGGCTCAGCCTGTAATCCCACGCTTTGGGAGGCTGAGGTGAGTGGATTGCCTGAGCACGCGGGTTTGAAACCTGCCTGGGCAACTTGACGAGACCTCATCTTTACAATAAATCAAAAATTAGCTGGGCATGGTAGCACGCGCCTGTAGTTCCAGCTACTTGGAAGGCTGAGGTGGAAGGATTGCCGGAGCCCAGCAGGTTGAGGCTGCAGTGGCCGGGAGCAGCCACTGCACTCCAGTCTGGGTGACAGAGTGAGACTCCAACTCAAAAAAAAATAAAAATAAAAATAAGCTGGACTAAGACCAGAGAAGACCTTAGAGTATTTAAAAAATGTACTATTTATTAATAGATTTGAAGGGAGCAATGCCATTAATTATAGGATATATGTCCTGATGATATGATTTGTCAAAACCTATGTTAAAGCAAACAAGCTAGATATTTTCTATTATGGTAGTTAGGACCAGGAGCATCAATTCATATGGCTAAATATAATATGCTATCTTATTGCTGCCATGAATAACTTTTATAATGAATGCATGTATGGTATTTTGGAAACAATATAAGAAATGCAGAACTGTTATAAATAGTTAAATTGCAAAGGCAGCAAAAGAAGATTCAGAAAGCTTATTAAAGAGCAACAGAAGTTTTTTGTTGTTGAATTTTTACCTTAAATTTAGGAACAAATCTGGTAAACTCCTGGTGCCAATTGTTAAGTGTAGAAGCAGGTGAAATTATTAAGAAAGGTCCCCAAATGTTCTCTCTCTGCAACAGAAAAACCAGGTCAGTCAACTGCAGGAAAATTGAAGATATTTAATTCAAAATTATAATTAAATAATGACAAATGCAGTTTAAGAATAGACAATACATCTGCACATTCAATAATAATATCCAATATTAATAGTAACATAGGCAAGGACATATCTTGTGAAAAAAATATCAAGCAATTACTCCTTCCTCTGACCGCTTATAATTTATATCATTCACAAGGCATTTATGACATAATGACTTGAATGAGTTTTCTCCTATGCCAAGTTAAGTAACAATTATACGATTATTCAGTTGGTATAGAGCTTTTGCTTATTTCAGTGTTTTTATACATATTTTCTTAAATTTAATTCTCACAAAATTCCTATAAAGTACATTTGTCTCCACTTAACAAAAAGGAAACTAAACTTCAGAGAGAGAAGTCAGTTGAAAAGAGGTTAAGTCAACTGCCCAAGTTTACATTGGTAGTAAAGGTAGAGTTGAGATGAGAACCAAGGTCTTCTGATCTAACTATACTGCCCTTGCCACTATACTGGTAGCAGTCAACAGGGAGCCAGAGGGAGTGTCTCAAACCACATGCTCAAAAATTGTCCTAGGTGTCTTGAAAAACCAAAAAAGTATACCATACCATACTGTCCCACTGTAAAGGCCTGAGGCAAGGATCAAGTCCCACTATGTTGATATGCTACACAGCCTAGCATAGTGCTTTGTGACAGATTCCCAAAAGAAAATTATCCTAAATTTTGGAGAGAGGAAATTAGAAAGATTGCATAAACCTACCTCAGCCAGGTGGGCCAGAAGGGCAATGCTCTGTACTGTTTTACCAAGGCCCATTTCATCAGCAAGAATGCCATTAATACCCTGGGGTGGGGGTGAGAGAAAATGGTCAGCACCTCATACATTTTATCACACAGGGTTCAACCTACTACCAAAAAGAACTATCAATAAAAGACTTGTTTAAACAGACTTTTTAAACAAAAATGACTAGACATACTCAGCCTTGGCACTATTACCCACTGCTATAATAATGCATCTGACAATGCTATACTGTGAATGATGATATAAAAGACCAACAGGGGCTTCTGCACTAGACAGGGGTCCATTCTCTTCCTCTCTCCACTTTTGGGGTACCCTGAACCTGGCTGGAGCTGGACTCCGGCATGAGCCACTGAGGCCAGCCACTTTTGCACCCTCTTACAGTCAAAAAATTGTAGGTCAAGCTGTTGTAAGCCAGGGACTATCTGTACTGGTATTATTTCCATAAAAAAAAAAAAAGAAAAAAAAAAAGACCAACAGGCCAAGGTCAGAACTTCAGCTAATCTAACTCAGAATAAAAACTATCAGATTTACCAAGATCATTTAAGACAAACTGTAGACAAGATACAAATAGTCTCTAGTAGAATTTCCAGATTAGAAATACAGAGACATCTTTCTGCCTCTTGTCAAAGAATAAAGCTTTTTATAAGACTAAAATCTAAAGCATTATCTTGTACTCATTTCACAATTATACTGAACTGATGACTTTAGGAAAACAGACACTAAGCAAAAGAGAATGAACATACATGGTTCTAAAATTCACCTGTTCATAGAGATTGGCCAACCAATTCATGCCTTTCAGCTGATAACCTTTCAATTTTCCATTAAAAATTGTGGGCTGTGGAATATCCTCACCAGCCCTGATAGATGGGTTTGCCAGGCTATAACTTTCCCCAAACCCAGTGCCAGACTTGTTTGCTGCCCGTAGGGCAGCTGCTCGACTTTCTTTTGCATCTTCATCAAATGATCTTGTCTGAAAAATAATAAAATAGCAGGAAAAAAATGAAAGGAAAAAACATTAAATGCAAATAGAATTCACAATAACAACATATCTACCCTGTGCAAAGAAAACTGGAACAAAATTTCTGGTAAAACAATCTGATAGGCTGGGCTCAGTGGCTCAGCCTATAATCCCAGCACTTTGGGAGGTCGAGGCAAGTGGATTGCCTGAGCCCACGGGTTCGAGACCAGCCCAGGTAACTTGACGAGACCTCATCTCTCTAATTAAAAAAAAAAAAAAATAGCCAGCCATGGTAGCATGTGCCTGTAGTTCCAGCTACTTGAAAGGCCGAGGCGGAAGAATCACTGGAGCCCAGCAGGTTGACGCTGGGGTGACCGTGAGCATGTCACTGCACTCCAGCCTAGGCGACGGAATGAGACTCCAACTCAAAATATATATATATTAGTAATATATTTTATTATATGTTTTGGGGTTTTTTTTGTTGTTGTTTGTTTATTTGTTTGAGTTGGAGTCTCACTCTGTCGCCCAGACTGGAGTGCAGTGGCCGCTCCCGGCCACCGCAGCCTCGACCTGCTGGGACCTGCTGGGCTCCGGCGATCCTTCCGCCTCAGCCTTCCAAGTAGCTGGAACTACAGGCGCGCACGACCACGCTCGGCTGATTTTTGATTTATTGTAGAGATGAGGTCTCGAACCCGCGGGCTCAGGCAATCCATTCACCTCAGCCTCCCAAAGGCGTGGGATTACAGGCTGAGCCACTAAGCCTGGCTTATTATATGTTTTATATATCATGTTTTTTTTTGAGTCAGAGTCTCACTCCATCATCCAGGCTGGAGTGCAGAGGCACGCTCACAGTCACTCCAGTGTCAACCCGCTGGGCTCCGCGATCCTTCCCCCTCAGCCTTCCAAGTAGCCAGAACTACAGGTGCACGCTACCACACCCGGCTAATTTTTTATTTATTGTAAAAAGGAGGTTTCGCCAGGTTGTCCAGGCTAGTCTCAAACTCATGGGTTCAGGCAAGCCACTCACCTCAGCCTCCCAAAGTGCTGGGATACAGGCTAAACCACTGAGCCCAGTCATTATTAATATTTTCAATTGTAACAACTGTACTAGAAATATGTTTTTGATAGGCATACAATAAGCCATATTATAACATTTGCTTCATCGAGGAATTTGTTAAAGATCTGATATACAATTTGTTTGGTTAGAGGTGGTTGGAAGAAGGTCATATTCATGTATATCCTTAACTTGGACCCTGCTAAGGTTAAATAGAAGTTCCTAGCCGAGCTCGGTGGCTCAGCCTGTAATCCCAGCGCTTTGGGAGGCTGAGGTGAGTGGATTGCCTGAGCCCGCGGGTTCGAGACCCGTCTGGGCAACTTGGCAAGACTTCATCTCTACAATAAATCAAAAATTAGCCGGGCATGGTAGCGCACGCCTGTAGTTCCAGCTACTTAGAAGGCTGAGGTGGAAGGGTCGCCGGAGCCCAGTAGGTCGAGGCTGTGGTGGCCGGGAGCGGCCACTGCACTCCAGTCTGGGTGACAGAGTGAGACTCCAACTGAAAAAAAAAAAGAAAAATAGAAGTTCCTACACGATATACTAAACAGCATTTTTTTTTTACTTAATTTAACCTAACTTCAGTTTCTTTCTGATTTAATTAAATATCACTGTATCATTAATTACAGATAACAAGTTATTACTAAAAGAAGGCAATAACCCAGCAGTCTTTTCAAAGCATTATATGACTCCATAAACAAGCCAAGAGTATGGTCTTTTTCAATAAGCAACCATGATGTATTTCATACTATATTACCCATGATTAGTCAAGAGGACAAAACAAAAATACACAAACTTTTCTAATTTCAAATTAACACACTCCTAAACTTAGAAAAGTGAATACTTATTTTTCTGCCTTTCCTCAAGTACTCCTACTATTTTAAAGAAAATATGGATGCAGCCCCTACCCTACACACACAGGCTTACACAAATATATACAAGCTGGCCAATGCTTTTATAGTTGAAAAGGTGACTAAGACTAAAGGAAGATTGGCTAAGTAAAGGATTGTAGGGTATTTCCAGGGCCAATCAGTCATTTTTTATTTTTTTACTTTTTGTAAAGATGAGGCCTCCCCAGGTTGCCCAGGCTGGTCTCAAACTCCTGGGCTCAAGCAATCCTCCTGCATAGGCATGAGCCACTATGCCTGGCCCCAGTTAGCAACTTTTAAGACTTACCCGAGCTTGGTGAATATGGTAAGCATTTTCAGCATTCTTCAGGGCCTGGGCTTTGAAATGGTTACTATCTGAAAAGGAAAATTTATAGATTATCACACTTCATCAACTGATCTTGAAAAATAGTTTACAACCAACATATGTTGATCCCTGATTCCCTCATTCTAGTTATCCCTGGGCTTACAGAGGGGGTTGGGAGGAAGAGAAAGGCTAAATTAGACAAAGGTAAGGAGCTGGAAGTCCAATGGAGGCAGAGGGCTGCCACAGCCTTTAGTAGCCAAAGCCAGATTATAAAACCATTGGGGGTGTGGGGTCCACTGTCTCTCAGTCCTAGGGATTCTTCTACCAAGTGATGCCAAAAACCAGGAAAGGCAAGATGATAAGGATTCAAAATTTTAATCTTTATGCTGGGTAAACCCATTTAAACAGAAAAAAAACAGACATGTGTAGTGCCCTAATTGCTCTGAAGCACTCCCATTCTCTGATTTCTAGCTCAACATGATCTAAATCACTATTCTCTGAAATTCCTCTCAAAATTTACCCCAGTTCTTCTCTTCTTTTGTGGTCACAAAAATAACAAAACTTAACAGTATCCTTCTCAAGCTTGCATAAGAATCTTTTATGTGACAGATTATCTTCTCTGCTGAAACATGTTCATTGAATTATGATTCAATGCCTTTTATTTATACTGAAATATAAAATATACCCAAACTTTCAAGATCATATAAACAAACACTTTCATTTTCAGTGTCTTTAAGAAGTTATCTCATAGGCTTATTTTATAGAAATACATACTTTCAGCTAGGCCCGGTGGCTCATGCCTATAATCCCAGCACTTTGGGAGGCTGAGGTGAGAGGACTGCTTGAGCCCACGGGTTCGAGACCAGCCTGGGCAACTTGGCAAGACCTCATCTCTACAATAACTCAAAAAATTAGCCGGGTGTGGTAGTGAGAACCTATATAGTTCCAGCTACTTGGAAGGCTGAGGTGGAAGGATCACCTGAGCCCAGTAGGTCAAGGTTGCAGTGGCCAAGAGCGTGCCACTACACTCAGTCTGGGCAACAGAGTGAGACTCCAACTCAAAAAAACGAAATATATACTTTCCCTACTCTAATCCAATAAATCCCCCCATTCTGATAAATTACCTATGAATCAAAAATGAACATGCAAGAACTGAAAATGTATGTAACCTTAGATATAAAAAATACGGGTATCCACATCCTCTAACTCCTGATTAAGAACTCACCATAATCCTCCTGTGTGATGTTGACTAAAACTCCTCCACCTATGTCAATTTGTCTCTGGGTAGAACTGTCTTCTAATTTCCTTAGAATTTCTTCCTGGATACCATCATGACCCATATCTCGTTTGCGACTCATAAAATGAGCATACAACTCTGTCTGGGTGATTAAGAAGTTGAGTTTTCGCTGTTGCCTCTTGGCCTAAAGGGAGTGGGGGGGAGAAAGTTGTAAATAAAATTAGAGCCAAATCATCAATTATATCAAAAAAATAGTCAAAAGAATTAACCAAACCTTCTTATGGTTAAAACACAATTTCTTTATAAATCTTTTACTTTTTTTTTTTTGAGTTGGAGTCTTACTCTGTCACCCAGGCTGGAGTGCAGTGGCAAGCTCATGGCCACTGCAGCCTCAACCTGCTAGTCTCAGGTGATCCTTCCACCTCAGCATTCCAAGTAGCTGCTGGAACTACAGGCACATGCTACCACACCTGGCTTATTTTCTGATTTATTGTAGAGATGAGGTCTCACCAAGTTGCCCAGGCTGGTTTTGAACCCCTGAGCTCAGGTAATCCTTTCACCTCAGCCTCCCAAAGTGCTGGGATTACAGGCTTGAGCCACCACACCCGGCGCATAAATTTTTTACTTTAAAAAAAATTAAAAATGGCAGCCAGGCTTAGTAGATCACAACTGTAATACCAGTACATTGAAAGGCCAAAGGAAGAGGATTGCTTGAGCCTAGGAGGTCAAGACTAGTCTAGGCAACATAGTGAGATCTTCTCTCTATAAAAATAAATAAATAAACAAATAAATTAGCCAGGCATGATACCACATACCTACAGCCCCAGCTAAACAGAAGGCTAAGGTAGAAGGATCTCCTAAGCCCAGAAGGTCAAAGCTGCAGTGAGCCATGATCATATCCCTGCTCTCTAAGCAACAAAGTAAGAGCCCAACTCAAAAAAAAAAAATTGCTTACCAACAATTTTATTGTAGCCAAGCAGTGGTACTTAAAGCAATAAATAACTTTCATTCACAGTCTAATAATTACCTTTATTTCATTCACCTTCACAGTGTAAATTTTTCCTACCATTAGGCTTCTAAAATGTTTCTTTCTTTCCTATGTTACTTTTCTATGGTGGCACTCAGACATCAACTAACCTCAAACAAATTGTTCTGCTTTATAACCTGGGTGGTAGGCACATGTGTATAGCTTCATTGTTTTAAACACAGTAAACGTGTCAAAAATTCTTTATCTACAACTAAAAGTCAAAATAAGTGACAAAACACTATACTTCTGAAAGTCAATAAAATAGGTATATAAGATTAAAAGGCCAATCAAAAGAAGACAACACTTCCCCAATCTGTAGTTCAATATGATAACGATAGATAGCCAGGCACAGTGGCTCATGCCTGTAATCCCAGCATTTTGGGAGGTAGAGGCAAGAGGATTGCCTGAGCCCAGGGGTTCGAGACTAGCCTGGGAAACTTGGTGAGACTTGGTCTCTACAATACATCAAAAAAATTAGCCAGGGGTGGTGGTGTGTGCCTGCAGTTCCAGCTACTTGGAAGGCTGAAGTGGAAGGATCGCCTAATTCCATCAGTTAGAGGCTGTGGTGGCCGTTAGCACCACTACACTTCAGCCTGGGTGACAGAATGAGACTCCGTCTGACTCAGAAAAAAAAATGAATATAGATTGAATACACATATATATGCATGCATACACCCAAACATACACTTTTTTATAGTTTGAGAAAGCTAAACTATAACTGTCTCTGAAATAACCAAGTAAGAAAAATAATCATTATGCCAATATATAAAATCAATCTGAAGATAAACAATAAAAAGTAAGCAAAACACCCAAAAGACCAAATTATATGGAACACAGTACACAATAACAAATTGATCACTTTTTTCAAATAAGTATTTTAGGATAAAATTCATATTAAGTATACTTGAATTTATCTTTGATCTACCTCTCAAAAAAAAAACCAATAAAACAAGGAACACAGCAAAAAAATGGAAGAAAGTCCAAAAGTATATTTTATAAAGCAGCACACTACATATAATTATCTTTTCTCTTTAAGGCATTATAGCACATGAGCCAGATTCCAAACAGAAAAGTATTTGAGAGAGAGAATGAGAAAAAAAATTGAAGTTTTTCTCTTAATGAATGTCCATGCTTCAAAGCTAAAGTGCCATGAAGATTTTCTAAACTAAAGTCATTAAGAAAAAGAACAGCCGGGCTCAGTGGCTCAGCCTGTAATCCCGCGCTTTGGGAGACTGAGGTGAGTTGATTGCCTGAGCCCGCTGGTTCGAGACATGCCTGGGAACTTGGTGAGACCTCATCTCTACAATAAATCAAAATATTAGCCGGGCGTGGTAGCATGTGCCTGTAGTTCCGGCTTCTTGGAAGGCTGAGGCAGAAGGATTGCTGGAGTCCAGCAGGTCAAAGGTGTGGTGGCCGGGAGAGGCCACTGCACTCCAATCTGGGCTACAGGGTGAGACTCCAACTCAAAAAAAAAAGAAAAAGAATAACATCTCCTTTAACCTAAAAGAAGTTAAATACCACATGCTTAAATTAAGAAAATAATAAAGATACATCAAGGTTTTTATTTCAAAAGTTCAAAGAAAAACACGTAAGTCAGCATAATCACAGATGAAGCTCCCATCAGTTAGCTATCAACATAACTGAGACAATCTAGACTCTCACAAACCTACATTATAAACTACATTATTGCTTACAAATTTCAAGATCTGTGGCTAACTCTCAGATATTTCTAAATTCAGTAAGTATTCCTAATAGCATGAAATGTTTACTAACTCTACATTTATCTTGCACACAAAGACACAAGTTACCAGGAGGACTTAAAAGAACTGATCAAAATCCATACTCATCCTCAAAGCCATGATAAAGAAGGGAAGATCAAGAGCTCAGAAGAGGCTCTAAAGCTCTTCTTTGGCCTGAGTTACTACGGATACTTGAAACAAAACATCATCAAATCTGCTGATTCTCTTCTTTATCCAAACCTCAACTTTGCTTCCATTCATCTCAACTGGTTTAGCAAGGGCAACACAATGACTTTCCCCTCTTACTCTCTCCTCTCACTTCCCACAACAATATACACAGCCTAGATCAGCTAACATCAGGTTTGGCAATAGTACTGGCTACAAGTTGAAACAGCAAAGTAGGAAGGGGTGGATCTCACAAAACTGGGCTAATTGTCCACAGTCCTTATCTGGTTCTGAATTCAGCACCTAGTCCTTATCATTCAACAAATCAAAACTGCAGCTAGCATCTGGAAACAAGTCAAGATGAACTATAAGCTAGCTGTTTTCTTTTTCTTGAGGAATAGAACTACATAGGACAGAAGAAAACCGCATAGAAGAAAGAAGACAAAGGCTGGGGGAGGGCCTTAACTGAAAGAATAAAAATGTAACTGGCTTACTGGACTAAAATCACGATCTGCAAACTTAAACCTGAAATTTTTTTTGACAATTTTATTGGTTAAATGTACAATTTTCAAAGTACAAGTGAATCTCTTGGTATTGCTGTACTAATTAGGGCTTTCAAACTTTTATGCTTTAGCCCTACCTCACGCATTTCCTCATCCAACTTCCTTTGCTCCAAAGCTTCCTTCTCTGCACGCTTGCGATGCTCCTTTTCCACCTTCTCGTATTTCTTCCAATATAGAAGCATCTCCTTGGTGAGGCGGCGGGCACGAGGCAAGGTCTCCTTACAGTTCTTCTGAGCCTGCAAGGCAGCTCTACGCACCTCCTTCATGCACTGGTGGGCAAGCTGCAAACAACAGTATTACAACAGGGAGGACTCAACACCAGAGGCTGGTTCCCCTTGGACTCTAAACCACTTCATTCCTCAATCTGTTCAGTATAAACAGTCCTCCTATGGCCACATCTCTTTCTCACCCAACTTGACTAAAGTCCCTGTACAGTAATGTATCTAGGCCTAGACCCTATGGTAATATCAGGGATAAGAAATCTATCCACACCTACCACTTTAGAAGATAAAACAAAATTTAATGACTAAGAAGCGCCTGAGATGTGCTGGGAAGTTTTACAAAGTGTTACTAAGACGTTGGTATTATCATTGTCATCTCCATTCATAAATGAGGAACCAAAGAGGTTGAGTGACCAGCCCAGGAAAACACAACTAGTAATGTTCCCTCACCTGAGTCTCACAACAACCCTCAAAGGAAGTTGTGCTACTTCCCTCTAAGGCAAAGTATTCACATCAACACTTCTTAGATGAACAACAAAGGAAGACTCCATTATCTACCCAAGAAATTAGAATGGGCTATGATCTTACTCAAAAAGGTTCAAATACCAGAAATAGAAGGAAGAACAATTTTATTTAATAAACAGACTGAAAACACCTAGAAATTTTCTGAGGTACTATTAGATTCATGATCTACAGGTTTTATCAATCTCATTTTACCTTTCGGCTGTTGGTGAGAAACAGATTACGAGCTGAAGCTTTCTGCTTGTTGGCCTAAAATATTTAAAAATAATATTTCATTTAGAATTCATTTTGAAATAAGATTATGTAGAATAACAGTCTTTTATCCAATTCCTAGAGAGGTAGAAAAGAAAATGTAAAGCAAAGCATATATATAAGATACATTACTTCTAAAAGTCATCCAGATGTACTACCTTAGCACCATTCATAAAGCTACTAAAGAAGCAGTAAGAGCCAGGCATGCTGGCTCATGTCTCTAATTCCAGCACTTTTGGGACGCAGAGGCGAGAGGATTGAGTCTGAAAAATCATTTATCATCATCAAAGGGCATCATCTGAAGCCTCTTCCTCAGATAAGCATCATTTCCCATAACTTTCCCATAAAGAATGTTCATACAGCCAGGCACAATGGCTCACGCCTATAATCCCAGCACTTTGGGAGGCCAAGGCAAGAGGACTGCCTGAGCCTGTGGGTTCAAGACCAGCCCCAGCAACTTGGCAAGACCTCGTCTCTACAATACATCAAAAAGTTAGCCAGGCATGGTAACATGCGCCTGCAGTTCCAGCTACTTAGAAGGCTGCGGCAGAAGGATCGCCAGAGCCCAGCAGGTCGAGGCTGCAGTGGCCGTGAGTGTGCCAGTGTACTCCAGTCTGGGCGACAGAGTGAGACTCCAACTCAAAGAAAAAAAAGAAAAATTAGACAGGCATGGTGGTACACTCGTGTAGTTCCAGCAACTGGGAAGGCTGAGGCAAAAGGATCGCTTGAGCCCAGCAGGTTGAGGCTGCGGTGGCCGTAAGCATGCCACTATACTCAAGCCTCAGTGACTAAGTGAGACTCCAACCCCCCCCCCAAAAGAACACCCAAACACAAATTATCTCTCCAGAAATATTTATTAACTGTTATGGAAAAAGTAATGCAATTTTATAATAACAAAGCACCACCATACCAAGGGATCAAAGGTAATATCATCAATATTGGGACAGATGTATCCTGTGTCACCAGATGTGCTACACATCACTCTTGTGGTAATCCTGACAAAAATGCATAATCCAAATCTAATCATAAGGAAACATCACAGACCCCACAAAAGTCAAAATAATTAGCTGGGCGTGGTGGCGTGTGCTTGTTGGCCCAGCTACTCGGGAAGCTGAGGAAAAGGTTTGCCTGAGCTCAGGAGGTTGAGGCTACGGACAGCCATGAGCGTGAGCATGCAACTGCACTCCAGCCTGGGCATCAGAGTGAAAACTGAATCCAAAAAAAGGATACTACTGACACAATTTTAATATGGCCAGGCGCAGTGGCTCACAACTGTAATTCCAGCCCTTAGGAAGGCAGACGTGAGAGGACTGCCTGAGCCCAAAGGTTTAAGACCAGCCTGGGCAACTTGTAAAGAACTCATGTCTGCAATAAATCAAAAAACTAACCAGGTATGGTGGTGTGCACCTATGGTTCCAGTTACTTGGAAGACTGAGGCAGAAGGATTGCCTGAGCCTCGAAGGTCGAAGGTGCAGTAGCCGTGATCATGCCACTGCACTCCAGCCAAAGTGACAGAGTGAGACTCCAACTCAAAAAAGATAAAAATGAAGCTATTTGGGTTAATTCTATTATTCCCTACTCCCAGCAAATGGTCATTACTTATTTGAAACACAGTTAAGTTCATTGCTAGTGTCTGCATTCCAGTTTGCCCACATATACCACCAATTTCTCCATCTACTCACACCTTGATTGGTTTTAATTGTTTTATTTTTCTTAGGTACGTGCCAAGTATGTGAAGCATTACTATGTTCCTAAAAGTCAGCCCTATACAAAAAAGGATATATAAGCATACTTCTATTTATCATGTTTTGCTTTACTAAAGCAAATGTATCAGCGATATTTTTCCAGTAGCATGTACTTACTTAGTGCCTCCGTGTCAACATTTTTTTTTGGAGGAGGGGCTCAGGTGATCCTTCCACCTCAGCCTTCCAAGTAGCTAGAACTACAGGCATGCACCACCCAGGCACAGCTAATTTTTTTATTTATTACAGAGACAAGGTCTTGCCATGCTGCTCATGCTAGTCTTCAACCCCTGGACTCAGGCAATTCTCTTGCTTCAACCTCCCAAAGTTCTAGAATTACAGGCGAGAGCAACCGCACCCAGCATCTGTGTCAGCATTTTTTTTTTTTTTTTTTGAGTTGGAGTCTCACTCTGTCACCCAGACTGGAGTACCATGGCCGCTCCCAGCCACCACAGCCTCGACCTGCTGGGCTCCGGCGATCCTTCCGCCTCAGCCTTCCAAGTAGCTGGAACTACAGGCACGCGCTGCCATGCCCAGCTGATTTTGTGATTTTATTGTAGAGATGAAGTCTCGCTGCCCAGGCAGGTCTCGAACCCGCAGGCTCAGGCAATCCACTCACCTCAGCCTCCCAAAGGTGCAGGATTACAGGCTGAGCCACCAAGCCCGGCTGTGTGTCAGCATTTTTGAAAGCAATAAAGTATTTTTTTTATTAAGACAAGTACATTGTTTTCATAGACATGTTACTGCACACTTACAGATTGCATTATAATGTATTACTTAACTTTATTTATTTATTTATATTTTTTATTATTTTTATTTTTTGAAGTCTCACTCTGTCACCAGGTTGGAGTGCAGTGCCATGCTCACAGCCACCCCAGCCTCGACCTGCTGGGCTCAGGGGATCCTTCTGCTTCAGCCTTCCTAGTAGCTGGAACCATAGGCATGCACCACCATGCCTGGTTAATTTTTTTATTTTATTATTGTAGAGATGAGGTCTCGCCAAGTTGCTCAGCCTGATCTCGAGCCCACAGGCTCAGGTAATCCTCTTGCCTCCTTGGCCTCTCAAAGTGCTGAGATTAAAGGTGTAAGCTACCGAGCTCAGTCTTATCTATTTATATTGAGTGGAAGTCTCACTCTGTCACCCAGACTGGAGTGCAGTGGCACAATCACGGCTACTGCAGCATCAACCTGCTGGGTTCAGGCTCTCCTTCTGCCTCGGTCATCCAAGTAGCTGGGAACTACAGGTGCACACCACCATGCTCAGCTAATTTTTTGATTTATTATAGAGACAAAATCTCATCAAGTTGCCCAGGCTGATCTCAAACCCCCAGGCACAGGCAATGCTCTAGTCTCCATCTTCCAAAGTGCTGGAATTACAAACATGAGCCACAACACCCAGCAATGTAAGCATAACTTTAATATGCACTAGGAAACCAAAAAAATTTGTGTGACCCACCGTACTATTATGGCCTGGAACTGAACCCATAACATATCCAAGGTATGCTTGTATGCAAAGACTCCCTCCTTACTCCTTTTACTACCCTATTCCAATCCTCCTTCTTCTTTTTTTCTTTTTATGATACATATTTTTTTTACTAGAGACAAGGTCTCACTATGTAGCCCAAGCTAATCTCAAACTCCTGGCCTCAAGCAATCCTCCTGACTCAGTCACCCAAAATGCTGAGATTATTGGCTTGAGTCACCAATAACTTCACTCTTCCCTTTCTTTTTATTCCTTTCTACCTGTCCTCTATAAGAAATAAATCCGTTTAATTTTTGGTTTATTTATTCTTCTTATATTTCTTTTGTGCAAGCGAACAAATATTTGTGTTTTCTTATAGTCCCTTTTTTCTTACATTAAGGATTACATACTATAAATTCTTATTTGTACTTTGCTTTTTTCACTTAGCAGTATATTCTAGAAATTAATCCATATCAGTTCAAAGAAAAACTTTTTTTTTTTTGAGTTGGAGTCTCTCTCTGTTGCCCAGAATGGAGTACAGGGGCACACTATCAGCCACCACAGCCTCAACCTGCTGGGCTCCAGTGATCCTTCTGCCTCAGCCTTCCAAGTAGCTGGAACTACAGGTATGCGCTACCACGCCCGGCTGATTTTTTATTTATTGTAGAGATGAGGTCTGGCCAAGTTGTCTGGGTAGGTCTCAAACCTGTGGGCTCAGACAATCCACCCACCTCGGCCTCCTAAAGTGCTGGGATTACAGGCTGAGCCACTGAGCCCAGCCCCATTACCTTCTTAATAGAAAATGTTGAGATATATCTAAAATTTGCCAATGTGAAAGGTGAAAAAGAATGTCTAGGTGTTACTTTAATTTGTGCTTCTCCATTAGAGACTGAACCTTTTTCATGTTTGAGAACCATTTTAATAACTTTCTTTGTGAAATGTCTATTCCTGACTTTTTTCCAGCTGCCTATTTTGCCTATTGAGTATGTAGTCCTTTGTCTCTCATTTAAGACTTTTTTTTTTGAGTCAGAGTCTCACTCTGTCGTCCAGGCTGGAGTGTAGTGGTACCCTCAAGGCCACTGTTGCCTCAACTTACTGGGCTCAGGACATCCTTCCACCTCAGCCTTCCAAGTAGTCGGAACTACATGCGCACACTATCATGTTCAGCTAATTTTTTGATTTATTGTAGAGATGAGGTCTTGCCAAATTGCCCAGGCTGGTCTTGAACCCGTGGGCTCAGGCAATCTTCTCACCTCGGCCTCCCAAAGTGCTGGCATCACAGGTCTGAGTCACCGCGCCCAGCCTTGTAGTTTTAATCATGCAAAAATTTAACTTTATATAGCCAAACTTATCAATGTTTTATTTCTGCTGGACATTGAGTCACAGTTAGAAACTCAACCTACACAAAGGTTAAATAAGAATTAAATTATATTTTCTTCTAGTATTTGTATGGGTTTATTTTTTGACACTGAAAACTCATTGAGTATATCTGTGAGAGACAAATCTAATTTGATCTTTTTTTCACATTGATACACATATGTCCCAGCTCCACTTATTAAAAAGTTCACTAAGCCGGGCTCGGTGGCTCAGCCTGTAATCCCGCGCCTTTGGGAGGCTGAGGTGAATGGATTGCCTGAGCCCGCGGGTTCGAGACC